>NW_005187728.1:0-35715 GCF_000239375.1 Pundamilia nyererei
AGTCATTAGTCATGGAGGAGCCTGAGAGCTCCATTCTTAATATAATTTTACATTATTAATTTGGCTACATTAACACGTAGCAGCGAGTTGTTAGTTTAATCTTTAACAATGTATCACCCTCTCAACTAAGTACCAGATTTCCATGGTAACAGGCAGCGATACAATTTACCTAAAATTCATGAAAAAGCAGTCCCAACTTAACTAAAGATAAAAGATCAAAGATTCAGTTCAAACATTCGACAGTCACTCCCACTACAAAAACACCATTTTAGCTTCACAGAGATAAAATCACTGTAATTTCACAGCTTTTACAATGGGTTGCCTAAGACTGTGTAGGTGGACCTCATAGAATGACTACCATCTGAAAGTCAGTGCCTCACACTTGAGTAAATGTACTTATTAAGTTATTTTCATCATTGCAGCCACACAAGCTGCCGCTGACACAACAATTTGGTCAAAGTTAGCACATTAAATATGCTCATGCCTTTGCAGGGCTTTTTTTTTCTTTAAAAACTGTCCCCTTTAACGCCATATGGTGACCTCTGTACATCGTAGGCCTCGAGAGGGAGTCGACAAAATGCTGGGTCAAACCGACGCAGGGGACAATAGAGGTAAATAATATACATGGGAGGATGCATTGGAGGAAGGTTGGATGTAAAGATGGCAGGGCATCAGTGTAACAATAATTATATAAAAATTAAGCACTAACTGTTCTCAGGTACTGGCAAGATGACTGTAAAAGGAAATAGCCATTTAATGCAGAAACATGTATATAAGTATAGATTAAATCACTGTAAGAATGTGTGATTGAGTGCAAGAGACTTAGAAAGCAGAAAGGTGTTATACAAGTTGATTCCACTTACCATTTATATTCAAATAGAGTTCATGTTGTTCAGTGTAAACAACAAGAATGCATGAATCCACCTTGGCTTGTATCAACACTTCAGGATGCTGGTGGTGTATTAGTGTGGGGGGAATTTCTTGGCACACTTTGGCCCCATTAGTACTAACTGAGCATCATTTAAACACCACAGCTTACCTGAGTACTGGTACTGACCATGCCCATCCCTTTATGACCACAGTGTACCATCTTCTGATGTCTGCTTCCAGCAGGATAACACACCATGAGCTCATCCCAAACTGTTTTCTTGACCATGACTATGGCTGTATCCCAATTCAGGGTCTGCAGCCTTAAAGGCTGCATTTTAAGGCCGATTACGTCACAGCGACGCGACGAAGGCTGTCCCAATTCAAAGGCTGCTCGAAATGCGGCCCTCAAATGCGTCCTTCATTTCCCTGAATTTTAAGGACGTGGCGGTGTAGACTTCGTGGCCGAACATATCCCAGAATGCATAGCGCGGCGGTGGGTGTGGATAATTTTGCCGAAAAAAAACGGCGGATGAGGGGCGCCCGAAGAGTAAACTTTAAGTAAGTACTGAATATTATGTCACTTATTTATGTGCAAATGTTTACTAGCGAAGAACATTAAAACATTACTGTTGGCCACATGTCGGCAAAGTTATGTGACATTAGTGACGTTTGTACTAACTTGGTTTTAAAGCCTTTACTTTAAAATATACGCCGTTCAGTAGCTGAGCTTAATCTTACAGAGAATGATCAAAGCTCATGTAGAAACAAACAAACTAATGAACAAAAGATTTTCTCCTTCATTTCTGTCAAACAAAGCTGTATGACATGTTTCCAGCTGTTAGTATCATGGTTGCTAAGTAACCTGGGCAGCGCGACGGAGGCTAGACCGTCCCATTTCACAAGCCTCGCACTTCCAGTCTTAGCGGTCTTTGAGTACGCGGTCCTTGAGGATCGTCGAGGCTGGGTACTTTAAGGCTGTAGACCCTGAATTGGGATACAGCCTATAAGTGCATGACACTGTACTCAAATGGCCTCCACAGTCACCAGATCTCAATCCAATAGAGCACCTTTTGGATGTGGTGGAAAAAGAGGTTCAAATCACCGATGTGCAGCAACTGTGTGATGCCGTCATCTTAACATGGACCAAAATCTCTGAGGAATGTTTCCAGGAGTTTCTTGACTCTGTGCCATGAAGAATTAAGAGAGCTCTGAAGGGGGTCCAACCCAGTACCCAATAAAGTGTCCGATAGTATCAAATGTGAGTAGATAAAGAAAATTCTGGCACTCTGAGGAATAAAAACAACCCTTCACTACACTTAATAAAGGGCAAGAAGACAGACTCATTAAAGCAATAAACCGTTATCAGCACAGATGAGGGCTGGTGGGTTTTTTCTTTTCTATATTCCTCAAGAATTGGCACTCTATATGTCCTTTAAAATGTTGTAGTTAAGCTCTCTATTACTTTGTATTGTATTACTTTGTATGATACATAAGAACCAATAGTTTTAACTGAGTGTAGCGCTGGAAGCAAGCCAGAGTACTTGGAATAAAAGGACTCTCAACAGGCCTGTTAAGTAGGAATGTATTCATTTCTACTAGTGCAATGAACATAGACCTAATTAATATACAGTTGTGTGTAGAAACCCCACATTTCCACAGTGCAAACAAAGCCTTAATAAGAAATGCTCAGACTCTGAATGCACAAACGTGGCCGCTCCATGATTAGAATATAAGGACATGACACAAAGGACAAGCATCTTGCGTGTGAGGCATAATGAAAATAAAATGTTGATATGAATTTTTCATGGAGGGACCTGTGACAATTGCCTACGTGTGCACTTTCCGACTCCTATACATTATTCAAAGAGAGTTTATTTTTGAGTTTCACTCCAGAAAAAGTAGAATCCAGTATAATTTGTGAATAAAATAATGATATAATTACATATGAATAAGTCAAAGATTTTTTTAAAAAGTCTTTTTTTTTTTTGGTCACAGGAATCCAAAACATGAGTTGAGATGCTCTTTGTGGCTCTTGGTTAGCGTCTCTTAAAGCTCACAGAGATGAACATAGATTACAGCTGAGTATACAGGGGATATCTGCTCAATGGATTAATGGATCTTAAATCTTTAGATATTTGGAGAAGATTTACCATGCGAGAAAAGCTTAAATTATTCTGTTTTGTAAACCAGAAGAGAGCAGATGTGAGCTTTCAGCAACTGAACATGAAAAAAAGAAAACGCTTAAAAAAATGCATAATAAACCTGAAAGGAATGATGGTAATTATCATTAAACATTGATGTTTATAATTTTTTTAATGCCACATCTCTACCAGCAAATTCACTCATATTAAATAACTTTAATTATCCAATGGATCTGCCTGTAGTTATAGTTTTCTTGCTGCAAAAAGTAGAGAGATGACAATTTATGTGAAAGAAAAGAGAGAATCTCCAATTCTGTTACAGTCTCACACTGACACTTCTGCCATCTCCACTGTTCCCACCATCTGTATTTCTGTGGAAACACAGGAAAGGTAATTTTTAGCCAGAACTTTTGGCAAAGATAGAAATGTTTAATTAGCGGCGCACAACAGATGCAGCCGTGACACGAGAGAGAGACTGCACCGCTTCTCAATTTATGAATGTTTTCTGCTGGTTAGTAGCAAGTGTTACGTGCAACATTTATTTGGTCTTGAGCTTCATAAAAGGTGTCCATAAATGTGTATGTATATCCAGTCATCATCTAGGTAGCTCATTGTTCCATAGCAGCAATACAAAGAGAGCTTTCTTGACTGAACTTGAACGTTTTGAATACACAGTGGGTCTTTTTTGGACAAATCTTTTGCTCTGGCTTCAGTCGTAATCACGGAGGTCACCATATTAAAAGGTGTTAAAAGCTACTGCCCTATTCTCATTTTGACAAAACATAAATTATAGTAATGCTTTATCTAAGTGCAGCATTTGATACTATGGATAATAAAATAATTTTTGGCAGACTTGTAAATGAGGTGTTTTCTGGTTTAATCCTCAGAGCACATCTTTCAGGTATGAGATACATTGTAGCCATTTATATTTTAAAAAAATCTGATTTATATCAATTTCAATTCAACTCAGTTTTATTGCTATAGAACCAAATGACAGCAACAGTTGCCATAATGTGCTTTATGTTCTAAGGTCAAGAGCCTGCAATAATATAGAAAAATCCCAGCAATCAGATGACTGTCTATGAGCAAGCATCACATCACATATCAGAATGTGACCGGGACATGTGGAGTCCCACAGGGTTCGATTCTCGGGCCACTACTTTTTATTCGACACTCTCCGGCAACCTAATTATTTACTTACTTATCACCTGCACAACTCCTGTGTAACACAAACTTATAATCAGCCAATCACATGGCAGGAACTCAGTGCATGTAGGCATATTCAAGACAGCCTGCTGAAGTTCGAACTGAGTGTCAAAATGGGGAAGAAAGGTGACTTACGGTAAGTAACTTTGAATGTAGCACTAGTGTTGGTGCCAACGATGCTAGTTTGAATATTTCAGAAACTGCTGATCTACTGACATGTTCTTGCTCAGAACAGTACCTCTGAACATACAATATATCAAACCTTAAGGTAGATGGGCTAGAGTAGAAGGAAACTGAGGCTACAATTCACACAACTTCACCAAAATTGGACAAGAGAAAACTGAAAAAACCTTGCCTGATCTGATGAGTCTCGACTTCTGCTGCGACATTCAGGTGGTTGGGTCAGAGGGTGGTGTAAACAACATGAAAGCATGTATCCATTCTGCCTTGTATCAACAGTTCAGGCCATGTTCAGGTAATGTAGTGGTGTGAGGGGTATTTTGGGACCCTTAGCACCAACTTAGCATCATTTAAACACCACAGCCTACCTGAGCATTGTTGCTGACCTTGTCCACCTGTTTATGACCACAGTGTACCCATCATTTGGTGGATGCTTCCAGCTGGATAACACACGATGTCACATAGTTTTTGTAGTTGTTGTTGTTTTTTTAAGCTATTTAAGGTGCACTAAAAATACTCGGGTCTTTCAGCACCCATAAGCACTATAGACCCATAAACTTAAATGAGAGTCAGAGTTAGTTAATGACATAAATTATTGTATTTTTCTCACTTTGACTGCAAAGACAAAAGTCCAAGTTACATATTTTGGCGATTTAGGGCCAAGCAACATCATATTGATAACCAAATCAATATGCTTTAGAGGGATTTTCTCCAGTCTCCCTAAAATATCTTTAGATATCTACAGCTCTGTCAGAAAGCTGCTGCAAGAGCTGTAACAAGAATCAAGAGAACTGAGCACAATACTGATGTTTACACTGACTCCCAGTGAAGACATTGAGAGAGCTGCTACTTGTTTATAGGTCACTCAATAATCTCAGGCATACATACAATTCAGACAATCCCTAGACGAATTTATACCCAGGAGGACACACAGATCTTTAAGAAGCAGTCAGCTGGTATAACCTAAAGACACATCAGAACACACTAAAGATGCTTTCAACCACTTCCTCCACAGATGGATCCATCTTTCTGATAATCAGTGATTAATACAAACCAACTTCAGTTCTATTATCTGCATGTTCAGTTCCATTAGTGCGCTTTTATTTATTTTGGTTAGCATTTGAATCACCTCTCATTTATATTTATTGTATTCTATTTGAATCACCTATATGTTATTGCTAAAAATTGATTCTGTTTTGAATGTGGTCATGAGATTATGATCTCTTGCATCATCATGCTGATATTTTCTGTTTTCAGGCCTTTTTTCTTCTTAAAATATCAGAAAAAAAGATAACCCATAGAAACAAGCTAGCAAAATGTTAGTCCAGGATCAGTCCAAGAACAAATTAACCACTTAATGTCTATGAAAACGCTAAACATGAATGTGCAACTTCACTAAATGTTTTAGCACATTTATTTATATTTTTATGCTGTACATTAATTTGACATTTGGTGGCGGCCCCCTGCAAAGTTTAAAAATGGCATGGCACATAATCTTAGGCTTCAAAAACACTGCCAGTGGGGCTACAGTTCGGTTACAGTTGTAACAGTTACAGTGGTACAAAAACTGCTAGAACCATAAAAGCAACTACAAATAAATAAAGGTACCTAACACTTTGGCCTGTGTGCCACAGCCAGCTAATATTGTATCGTACTTCTATTTAAAACCATTACCGACTTGTGCACACCAAATCAGCTTTTTGTGCACCAACATGTATGATTGTATTGGCAGTGCTGTACATATCTAGGAGTAATGTTGTCCTGTAAGGCCACGATTCCCTGGAGCCCCCTGGTGGACTGCCATGGTGCTGCAGGTGGGGAGCAATAATAACGAACATTTAGCTTTGACATTACATTTATATAAATATGTAACTGTAGTATTTATTTCTATAAAACTGAATTACAACTGGTAAGAGGAGGTGGCTAATTTGTGATATTACTCATTACACACATTGTCCAAAAAACTTTGCATATGACTGCGTAGAATTAGCAGCCTTTGCTGTTTTGTTTTGTTTTTTTAAAAAATAAATTTATCCAAAAAATATATTACTTTCACTTGTATTTTGATTAGAGAAAGATTTATTATTGGTTGGTATTATGGGATTTTCTATTTTTTAAGTGGCCCGCAGCACTATTGACTTTGGGAATGGCCGCTGTAAGGTAGCAGCAGGCTCCTGCCTGTAAAAGTAAAAGTATAGTTGCAAATTCTTTGGCAAGGCTTTAGCTGGAAAAAAAGACATTGCATAAGCATTTGGAAATGTTTCCAGAAACTTCTGAGTTTGATAGCGGAACATATTTACGTAACTTTCTCTAGCTTTCAAACAGTGGTATATAAATCTTAATTTGTAGTGCTTGGGTCAGCGCCATGGCCAGCTGAGGTTTGCGTGACCTTTGCAGTCTCCTGCACCTGTTTTGCACATACCCATGTGCATCACCATCTCCATATATATACAAGTTCAAAAGCTCAGGTCAAACTGTGATCATCGCTCATGAAAGCAACTTGTTCTCTTTTCATTAATACTGTGTAGTCTTTCAGAAATGTTGATGAGTGAGTATAGGGGTGGGATTTAATAAGTTTTCTTCGTCCCACTCCTTTTTCAGGCAATTTTTGTTTTTTGTTTTGTGCATTTTATGTTCAATATAGGTATTTGTTGTGCCTGAAAATGAACAAATAAATGAATGAATGAATGAAATGATCATGATACTTTATGTAATTTCCCCCTCATGTCTCCTCCTGTCAGTCATTGTTCTTGTTAGTGCGACCAGTCTTGTTCAGGACAGAGTTGAGTTCATTCAGCAGATTTGGAGGGAGTATAGCTTCCCCACCCAGAGCAGGTCTTTTATTGACCGTCTTACAGCCGCTTTGAGGGAGAACAGGCAAAGGCATGGGTTGCATGTGTCTGGAAGAAGATGGTGACGGGAGCCGTAGAGGCAGGCAAACATCCACTGAAGTTCTTCTGCTTGGGATTGCTGGGGGTTTGAATGGTTCGTTGGACTTTGGAGCACCTATGGTGTTGGACTTTGGAACAGCTATGGGGTTGGATTTTGGAGCACCCATGGTACTGGACTTTGGAGCACCTATGGTGTTGGACTTGAAGTGGGGACTAGGATCCTTGGCGGGCCTCCATTCTCCATCTCCAAGAGCTCCAAGAGAAACCCTCCTTTCGGTTGTCTATAGGTAAACATGGCAGATATAGATGTAGTGAAATCACAGACTCTTCAATCTTATAATAACTCATAGCATGATGCATGATGACAAGAATAAAACTAAAGCTAAATAAAAAGCTAAAGCTAAATAAAACTAAAGTTTTTCACAGTCTATCAGATAGGCCCGTGTTGGTGTTGTTTCTGTATCATCATAATAATGTTGGTCCAGGATGAACATGACAACTGACCAATCATGTTAATCTGATATCTTAGGGATGTGGTGTTATTAGGTGTATGGTGACTGGTCTGCAGGAATACTGATCCTGGACTAATATTTTTACTCTGATGTAGGAGCAACACCAACACAAGGATATGAGATTGTGTGTCTTCTGCTCTGTGGCAGGTGGTGTGAGCTCCAGACTACCTGTGACCATGAACTAAGCAGTAAAAGAAAAATGGAAGCATGGTCTGATGGCAAACATAGTCATATTTTGAAACTCTTGAAAAACTAATAATAATACTAATATTAATATTGATCGATTACTTTCCAACCTAACCATGGCAGCAAATAAGAGCTATAAAGAAAAAAACATCAGTTCTCAGCCTCCTAGTAGATACACCTATGGTATAAATGTGAAAATCCAACGTAACTTCTTTTGTGAGTTATTACATTCACAAGATTTTCAGAAAACATGACCTCTGACCTTGGGATCAGGGTCAGAGGACCTTGAGGTCGATGTTACAGAGATTTGAAGTCATCTGAGTTTTTTAGTAGATGCACCTTTGGTATCAATTTGAAAATCCTACATTCCCTCATTCTTGTGTTCACAAAGCCGCGCTGCCAACCACAACAATACCCCCCATCAGCCTTTTATGGCTGAGGGGTAAAAAAAACATTGAGTTCCTCACCTGTTTGCTAGAGTTGAGGTTCTGAGGCAGCACCTTGCTCCCTTCGGTTAGAGCTCCACCTCTGGTCGATTTGTGATCTGCCATTTCTTTTGAGTTGGTGGATGCATGAAGGTCAGAACCATACTAAAGGCACAAGGCAGACATCATGAAAACAGGTTATATATCATTTAAAACAACATTATTTTCATTTATTGTCTTTGTATGCTCTGTAAGGTCCAGCTCTGCATGTATGAGACCTGTGCAGTAAAATGGAGTAGATGAGGAATAACATGAATGAATAGACTAATGATGACTCCAAGACGCACTAAAAACTGGATGTCTGCCCTTGACTGTGTGAGAATGAAGGAAGGAAAGAAAAGAGAAACGGAACTGTCAGCAACAATATTTGTTTTTGAAAGTATGAATAATTAATAAAAAGCATGATATTGCTCCTTAGTCTAAAATATCTACGTGCCGGTTCAGTTTTCAGTCAGATTGAGACAAGCATCCTTAATAATGAGGGGAAGTCAAAGAATGATGATACTCTGTTCCAGTACAGCTGTCTGGCTGCGCTCTGATCTCCAGCTAAACTTTCTCTTTAACAATGTCCCCTTTTAAATCACCGTGACCCCCCCCCCCCTCCCCCAACGTGTAAAACCGTCTCTCTTAAACAAATCCTTATTTCATCAATGCCAGGACCTGTCCTTGGACCTTTACACCCTCCCCCAACTCTCGAACACCCGCCATCACCCATTCTACCTTGCTTCAGAATGAGGTCCTCCATCGCCAGTTGCTATGGAAACTGTTGGAGCACAATGCTCGCTAACAGGTAAGGTAAGGGAAATCAAGAACAAGTGCTTTCCGTCGACTTTCTCATCTGCACTTTCTCTCTGCCCTTCCCACAAGTCCCGCGTCCTTCCCTCAAGCCTCGGCGTTGGAAGCTGACAATCCTGATATTTAGCAGATTTGGGAAGAGAATTCTAATATTTTTAGCCGGCTCCGGTCTGCTATAGATTTAGTTGTTGCAGAGCAAAGAGCTTCTGCAAAGAGCGAGGAGGAGGGGGAAAGTCCACTGAAATAAACACCTTGAAACACTTAGAAACAACAGACAAAAATTGCCTTCCCCTTTAGATCAATCTCTCCCCGACAGTGTTGCCCTTTTTACTTTCTAACCCAAACTAAGGCACTAAAAGGCTTTTACAGTAAGCACCTGTGATAAACAACACTTTGCTGCAGACGGGTTCCCATAAAGGGAGACAGCCAGAGTGCTAATACAGATGAAATGTGCTGAGCATACAATACAGAGCTGGCAAATCTTCCTTCGATCTTTCAGTTAAGGACGAGTGTGAAGTTCAACTTTGGTCTTTTACTTGAAAATGAGCAAAAAATAGACACCAGTGTTGAGTCTAATGAGAAAATAAGACGCCGTTTCTCATGGAGGGGGGCAGAAATGACTGCGAGAGTGAAAATTAATACAGGATTATGACACGTGCGTAGCTGTTCTCCCCTTGGTTTGCTTTGCCCTGCATTATTTATGTCATATGTGCTGTGTCAGCGACTGACAGCGACAACACTTAGCTCTATCTGCAGGCTAAGTACCACAATGTGATTGTTACAGTCGCCTTGACCTTATTCTCACAGCTTTTCCACATAAAGTGATTTATGTTATTGCTGAGTGACCTCGAAAACTTTACAGTTCTCTCCCCTGTTTATGTATTTTTGTCTGCCTCACCGTACAATGGAAAAGGATGATTGGGAGAAAAACATATGATTTATCATATCTCCTTGTTCTGAGATATGGATTGTAAAAAAAAAGATGATTTATTCTGTCTGTATTTGAGGGTATTTTTCATCCAAATATGGAAGAGAAAAGGAGGAGGATATGTCCACAGCGTGCATGTCACATTCACTGATATTTTTGGCTCACGACACCACAATAAAAGGCTTAAAGAGGGATGCACATAGTTCTCCTGCAGTCCTGCAGCTACGCTGCACACTTCAGCGTCTACTCATTAAATTGCCTTATCGAGCGTCTGCATGAGAGAATTCCTCGCTCCTGTTTTAACTTCCTCTCTAGTTGCGCGTCATCTTACCTTCATCCTGATGATGTCTGTCACCCAGTTGACCTGCGTCTCCCTCTTGTCGCAGCAGAAATGCCTGAGGAGGAGAAAGCTTGGTCACATCAGTCGCTGATTTCCACCTCATTATTTTCACACCCATTTTAATCAGGTAGCTGGACTTGGTGAGTCACAGCAGTGGACACAGTTTCTTCTGAGGGGATCACCGAATAAAAAAATAAATAAAAGACTGCGCCATAGCTGCACCTTTGATTCTGTAAATCTGCATTAATAAAGTCTATATAAGCAGCAACGATTAGTTTTGTGAGAAATAATCTTGTATGAAGGTTTAAAGTAATACCTGGCATGCACTGTACTCCAGGTTTGCTATTATTAAAAGAGAAATAAAACATACAGTACTGTGAAAAACTGGTTTCTCAGTTTTTGCATATTTGTCACACTTACATGTTTCAGATCATCAATCAAAACTTAACATTGGACAAACATAACCAGAGTAAACACAAACATCTTTAAAAGGTTAAAAGGTTAAAAGTTATCCAACCCTACCCGGCCCTTTGTGTGAAAACATAATTGCCCCCTAAGCCTAATAACTGGTTGTGCAAGAACTGCAATCAAGTGTTTGTGATAACTGACACTGAGTCTTTTACATCACTGTGGAGGAATTCTGGCCCACTCATCATTACAGAATTGCTTTGAGTCACATTGGTGGATTTTCGACCATGAACGGCCTGTTTTAGGTCAGGCCAAAGCATCTCAATCTGATTTGAGTCCAGACTTTGAGGTTTGGAGCGGTCTAGTCAATGTTTCTTTGACCCATTCAGAGTCGTCCTGAAGCAGCAAAGCAGCCCCAGACCGTGTCACACTACCACCACCATGTTTGACTGCTGTATGGTGAGTTTTTTTCTAAAATGCTGTGTTAGTTTTATTCCACATGTAACAGGACTCAGCCCCTCCAAAAAGTTCACCTTTTGTCTCATCAGTCCACAGAATATTTTACCAAAAGTCTCTGAGATCATCAAGAGGGTTTTTTGGTAAATGTGAAACAAGCCTTTGAGTTCTTTTTGGTCACCAATGATTTTCTCCTTGTTCTCTCCCATGGATGCCATTTTTGCCCAATCGCTTTTCTTATTGATGAATCATGAACTCTGACCTCAGCAGGTCTGACAATAGTCAGCCGTGGGTGTGGCTACTGAAACTGAACTCAGCTTTCCTAAAAATGTCGTAATCCCAATAAATTAACGATTTAACAAGCTCCGTTGGTATTATGGGGCCTTACCCCCTGCCCCTAAAAACGGAACTCTTTATTTAAAAACTGAATTTAGTACTTACTCTGGTTACCTTTTGCGAATGTTTAATGATATGAAACAAATAAGGGTGACAAATATGCAAAAAACAAAGACAATCAGGAATGGAGAAAATACTTTTTCACAGCACTGTAACAAAGTCATGTGGCCACACATATATAGGACGTTACTCTGGGCATTCAACTGCTGCATTCACGCTGATAAAACTACAGCAGAAAGTTTTGTGAGGGACTAATTAACATGAAGGTTAAAGCAGAAGTGTGTGTTTCACCACATCCACAGATAAAATTAACATCAAATAAAATTCACTGAATTAATGTGCAATCACTGTAATTTTGTATCTTCTGCAGGACTGTAATATAATATTTGAATTATTTTGACTATAGCTTGGCTGAATACTCGATTATGTGAAAATCCATATTCCCCATATAATGAAGGCTTTAAATTCAACATATAATCAGCACTGGGTAATAATCACTCGTACCTAAACCTTAACTTATAGCTCGTGGATGGAAGTGCACCAACAAAAACTCTGAAACTGGGGATTTCTGAAGCACACACCCATATCAGGTTACTAACAACTCACTTTTAATCATTACTTCATGTTCATATTTTCGATTCTAGGACATCAAACGTGCACTTTTTTTGTCTAAATGTGATGGACCTTTGTCGAATGTTTCAAAGAACCGCTCGTTTTCTCCTTTACTTGCTAAAAGACCTACTGGCATGTAAGCTAGTCAAAGTTAGTCAAATAAAAATGTGAAAAATTATGTTTTTTGTAGCAATAACGAATTAATTTTCTTACGTTCTTCCACTACTGAAAGCAGTACCAATAACACTGGAGTGTATCGATGCCCCAGTTAAGACCTGAAGCCTGTTTAACACCAGGTTTTCGGTAAACATCCCTAGCCCCATGTCTACTGATTCTACATGTTAATACCTGCTTACAGAGATGAGTTTGACAGACAGCTATGAAAAGATGAACTAGAAGCTAGCACATTGACTTAATGTTACTGGTAGTTGCTAACAGTTAGAGGACATTACTCGTTTCATGTCTCTTTTTTGTGATCAGGATAATTATGCTTCATTTCCTCACCGAGGTTTTAAACGCTGACATGCTTTGACATTAAGGGAATGAAGAACACTTGCTTAAATCTTTCAGGAGCTTATAGGGTCACCTGAACTTGCAGGCATCACATCACAGGTATTAAAAAAATGTAAAAAAATCTGATGAAATTAATAAATGAAGTGTGATTCTAACTATTAGATTCTTTCTGTTTTGGAGAGAGTTTAAAGCAGAAAAGGGTCAAACGTACAACCACGACTCATAGAACGTCAGTGTGTTACTCACAATTGTTGCTTATCAGTGCAGATGGTGAAGCCCCAGCTGTGAAAAGAGGGAAGAGACAGTTCAGACTTGGAAATTGGGATTCTGCAAGTCTAAATTTGCAATTTCCTGCATACTGGTATAATTCAAAAACAGGGTTCACAAGTTTCTCTAAAAGAAACGGTGAACGTTCAAAAATCCCACTTCACATAAACAACTTTAAACAACTTGAGAAAGTACTGTAAAGATAGTAGAAGGTCAAAACCTTTTCACGAACATCCAAAGAGGAAAGAGAGTTCCCAGCAAACACTGGGTGCCAAACAGTGGAATTAATTAAGCTAATTAGTGCAGTTTCAGCCCACATGTTTATGCATGAGCAGACATCAATATGCTCTGGGCCAAACTGTACAATACACAGAGCACACGCTGTTCACCTATAAGCCTTAAAGTATATTTTGTTAGGAGGGCTGCAAAAGACAGAACTTCTGACATGCTGGAGCGGTGAGCGAATCTGCTGGGGGTAAAAACAGATGATCGCATGAACACGGTTTACTGCGCCAAGCTGCGGTATTAGCTAAAAGGAACGACCCTCTTCCCACACGCCACCATTTCCATGCACTCAAAAGCCTATCGATACACGGACACGTGTGCGCTTCGGTGTAAATTAACCTGCACGGGGGTAACATAAGGTGAAAAGACCACCTTCCTAGAGAATGGGCTTTCCTCAAAAACCTTTGCAGCAGCAGCTGAAAAGAAGCAGAAAAGTAGGGAGAAGAACAAAGCGAAGAGAGAGAGAGGGGTTGGAGAGAGCCAGCAGCCTGGAGCACCACTCCTGTGAGTGAGGGCAGCAGATCCAGCCCAGCAGTAGGCCGCTCACAAATAGACCTCAACCTAATGAGGTACTGGAGCGCTGCCTCTTCCTAACCCTCTCACTACGACTCTCTCCATTCTCCTCAGCACTCTGTCTTTATTTCTTTATTCGCTGTATGACTTCTCCCACAGCCCACTCAACAGTATATGATACCAGCCTGCATCTTTCTGCATCTGTCCCTCTTTTCCCTCATCTCTCCGTCTCCCACTCCTGCTCTCTTATCCGGGTTTCCTCGCCCTGAAGGACTTCGTAATGCAGACAATCGTTGTCTGGGGTCATTTCTCACTTTTTTTTTGTTCGACTCGACAGTCCGACACGGGGAAAATTATGAGGAATTATAATCGCGCGATGTGAAATATAGAATAAATGTCCTCTTTGTTTGACCAACAAGAAATGCTGCGGCGCTGGCATGTGTCATCAATTCCAATAACAGAGGATCATTAAAGTAAAACAGTGGCGG
Organism: Pundamilia nyererei; assembly: GCF_000239375.1. Taxonomy (NCBI): domain Eukaryota; kingdom Metazoa; phylum Chordata; class Actinopteri; order Cichliformes; family Cichlidae; genus Pundamilia; species Pundamilia nyererei. Next base: position 14,473 of record NW_005187728.1, read on the forward strand.
CAATGTTTTTCTACTTGCGGGAACCGAGTTTAATAATTTGTATTTGTTAAAACGCAATTACATTTAATCAATTTCATTACAGTGAAAAATAAGATGGGGTCAGGAGGGTCTTGGGCATGGATGTCAAACATAAGGCCTGAGGGCCAGAAATGGCCTGGGAACGACTCTAATCCGGCCCCACTGGATGCATTTGGAAAATGTAAAGCTAGGCATAAATGTTTTTACTTTTAGTTAGAAGTGTTGCAGCTTTTCATACTAACAAAGACCTCTCGTAATAGATAAACAATTAAATTGTTTTTCACAATCGGTCCACAGAAATAAGGACATTTTCTACGAATTAACAGAAGCTTTCTGTTTTATAATAACAGGACCATCTGGGCATTGAGCTGCCAGGATTTAGTCCTGTAATTTTACACATTTACTTCTTACAATTTAAGACTGAAAGATTTCAGATTACAGCAGCATTTCTTTATCATGTGGAAAAACTGTGAAGTACTGTTGAAATTGTCCTTGTTCACATATTAAAATATGTCAGAGACTAATGTGTAGTTAAACTTCTTTACACTGACAGAAAGGAGAGTTTCACTGGTCCCATTTAAGATTAAAGTGAGGTGTATGTGACCCACGATGTAAAATCAGTTTGACATCCCTGATTTTAGGGGAGGGGTGGGTGGCAAAACTTTGAGGGTCGAGGAAGGGAAAGAGGAAATACAGCGTCACTTCCAAGAGGACTGATTTGGTAAGAATGTACACATGTGTGGAGGGAGGAAGAGGACTCAAATGCCGACACTTGGAATTAAACTATAATTTTAAAAAATGTGAGACGTTTATTTGTGGCTTGGAAATACAAAATGGCACAAAAACGCAGATGCACACTGACGGGAAACTAACTAGAACTGGGAAAAACTAAATGCTAAACACAAAAGACAAAGAACAAAACCTTGAACATGATTACAAATCTGAACATGGAAAAACCTGCAAACATAGAGGCATGGAAAAATGACAAGAACTCAACAAATGACTTGACAAGGACTAAATGAAAACGCACAGACTAAATGCGCATAGGAGGTGATCAGGGGAAGTGGAAATACATGGGGAAACAGCTGATTAGAGTCAACATAATACCCAATGAACATGTGACACCAGACCTCTTCAAAATAAAACAGGAAACATAATGAGACGCAGAAACACATGAAGGGCGAGGGAGACTTAAACACAGGGGTGAAGACACAAGGGGATTCGAATAAACTAACTTTAACAGGGCAACATAGGCAAAATAGAAATGAACTTAGAGAAGCTAATGAACTTTAACATAAACCATAAACATAAAAATATATTAAAACTCAAAACGCTGGATCGAATGATCGTGATTGTGACGATGCAGCATCCGTTTTTGGTAAAGATGACTCACCTGCATGCAAATATGCCAGAAAAATGTCCACGGGGGGTTCGGAAAAATCACAAAATCTGCTTTGTATTTGTTGCCTGACCACGGTGACACAGGCAGTTGTGTCTGCGATTCAGCAGAGAATTTGTGCCACTGTTGTTTTACCGGTGGAAGAGAGAAAGCGACCTGTGTTTTTTCGGTAAAATCTCTGAGGCAATGAAGGCCCTTCGGTGGCGGAACAATTACACAATGGTGCAAATTAATAAATGCACATTAGCGGCACAACACAGGACTTCACCACAGGCTGGAAGGCAGAACATCCATTTTCCTGGAATTATACAGGCTGCAGAAGATGCTTTACTCTATGTTATGACTAAAACCTATTCCGCTATTCCAAATTAGTTTTGTCCATTTGCAGCTGTAATTTTATCAGCAGAGATGCGGATGCATTACACTTAAACCGTCAAAGAACCAAAACATAAAAAAATAAAATCTCCCACGGTGTACTATTTAAATTTTTGCTTCTAGGCATTTTGTCCTGTGGTTTTAAGAAAGTGGATTTGTGTTTTCTCCCCAGTTTATTGCTCGCTTTAAACAACCTAGCATCAGGTATTAAAAGCAGTGCTTTCACATTAATTCCACTGCAGCTGTACTCGCTAATCAACAGTGAAGATGAAAACTAACAGCATGCACCAAATCAAGACGTGTATACAAGACTGCGAATTGGGATGTTTACATTATTCCAGTACAGGAGGAAAAAAAAAAAAGGGTAAATCCTTCTCTCAATCGTATAATTTTAAGGAGGATGTTTTATTATACAGGATGTGTGAGTGCTGCTTACTTGGTTGGAGGTTTGAGCCTCTTCTTCAGGCCCAGGTAACACTTCACATCCTTCAGTGGGATTGTTTTCTCGGCTTTAGCGCTCTGCAAAACCAAACCAAACACACTTTGAGCAGGTAAGGTGGCACAGCAAAGACTGCATTCAGCAACAAACACAGAGACACTCGTGGCCATTTTTATAGGTACACCTGTTCAGCTACTTGTCAATGCAAATATCTAATGAGCCAATGGTACCACACATGCTGGTCAGAGTATTTCAGACACTGCTGATCTGCTGGGGATTTTTCCCCCCCAACCATCTCTAGGGTTTACAGAGAATGGTCTGGAAATGAGAAAATACCAATATAACACGAGCGGCAGTTCTCGGGGAAAAAACGACGTCTTGATGTCAGAGGTCAGAGGAGAATGACCAGACAGCTTTGAACTGATAGGAAGGAAACAGTAGCTCAAATAGCCTCTCTTTATGGACATGAGCATCTCTGAATAAACAACACATTGAACCTTGAGGCACATGAAGACCCAACCAGTGACAGTTAACACTGAACAATAAAATGTGGAAAATGTTGCCTGGTCTGATAAGTGTCGATGTTACAGTCACATGGTAGGGTCAAACATCCTCCACAGTCACCAGATCTTAATCCAACACAGCACCTTTGGGATGTGGTGGAACAGGACATTCACATCATGAATGTTAAATATGCACCAAATGTGCGATGATGCCATGTCAACATGGGGCAAAATCTCTGACTTAAGGCAGTCCTGAAGGTAAAAAGGAGTCCAGGTCGGTACCAGCGAGACGTGCCTAATAAAGTGGCCAATGGGTGAACACTGTTCCTGAGTGATGGTGTTGAATAATGGTCAGGAAAGTGTTACTGCAGAACATAGACGATGGCACAGCAGAGCTCACCTTTGACATTTTGGATATAAAACCTCCTTCTTTTCTAATATTAGCAGGAACCTTTGTGATAATTCGTGTATAAATATTTGAGTTCTGGGCCAAACCGTGTTTTGTGAGGTCACTGTGACCTCGAACTATCAAATCAGTTCGCTTGAGTCTAAGAGAAAGCTTGCACCATACATGATTAAATTCCCTCCAGGTCCTCCCAGGATGAAGCGCTCAAAAGGATGAGACGGACGTGAGGCCAGAATGTGAGGTCGCATGTACATTGACCTTTGACAACCGTAATCTAATCAGTTTTTCCTCAAGCCAAAGTGAATGCTTATGTCAAATTTTAAGAATCCCCTCTAGGCATTCGACATATGTCGGATTCAAGACGATGGGCGGATGGTCAGATGGACTGACGGATGGACCAAAACATGATGCTCCCGACTGCCAGCTGTCACCAGAATGGAGGCGTACAAAGGAAAAACTGCATATTGTTTGGAATAATTATCTAAATTCAAGGGGGAGAAATAATTAAATTTACTGAAATAATTAAAACTACAATAAAATGCCAACAAGTGCCATTCCACAGAATCGCAACACAAATCATTACCGGCAAAAACCTCTTCTTCCAACTGACAAAGAACAAAGTGAAAGAGAACAAAGCGAGCGAAATCAAAGTTGTAGCTTTGCCTCTGACACCTACACATCACAACCCACCACACATTCAGTGTTTCATCCAGCATAATCTGCACTAAGTACAGACCTGGCAGTAATTGCAGAGGCCAAGGAATATCAATTAAGTTCCAGTAACACTTCTAATTTCCCCTGCATTTATGCAGTAATTAGCTACTCTGGTGCGACCTTAAAATAATTAAATAAATAAATGAAGCTTTCAGTGAAAGTACACCTCCCCGTACACACAGCGCCAACCTTATCCATTTCCCCCTCACCACCCAAGCCTACTGCCAGAACTACTGCACCCCCATCAATTATTAACACTTCTTCACACTCCTTTACGAATCCTATGTTTCTGCAGAAATGTGCTGAGAGGAAAAGCCCTCTAGGGAGCTCGGTCCTGCTGGTCGTCTCTCAAGCACGCGTCGCATTCTTTCCCTTTTAAAAAAAAATTTTCCTTCTTAATTTGAAAATTTGGAACCTTGAGACAAACACGTTGCCGGGGAGACGAAGCGCAGACCGGCTGGATTTTTGGTCTGTTTCGGTCGTAGTCGTATCGGCTCCATTCAAACACATTTCGGCTTTCTTGAGCAGCTCCATAACCTTTTAAATTACCCCGGGATTAATGGCGCACTCTGTTCGCCGGAGACACTGTGTTTCCATGGTGGCGAGTGTTTGCTGTAAATGTGACAGCAGATTAAGGCGAAAGTGTACTTACTTTGATATCCCTGTAGAGCAGCAGCTTCTCTGAATGAAGCACAACATACTTGTCCTGAAATTTGTGCCCCGACAGCAGTTTGGAGCATCCGTCACTGAACTTCAGATAGTCGCCTTTCAGAAAATGCTTCTGATCTGTTGTGAAACAGGGAAACGCTGTATTGGAAAACAGAGAATTCAAGGGGTTCTGGGTTCGCTCACAAATCTGTTGACCTGTACTTATTTTTAATGAATGCTTTTAATTCAGTAAAATATATGCAGGGTTGGTTGGATACTACCACCACACAAGCTGCACATTTTGTCCAAACTAAACTAAAACTGTACTCACTGAAGGGCATCTACCTGTTACTGTGTCTGCCTGCTCCAACTACATATCCATTCACTTTAGCTAACAAACTGTAACATGTTTGCATCTATAACCACGCACAAGTTTGAATTTTGGGGGATACAGTCAAATATATACATGACTTTTATCAATCACTATTTAATTACTTAGCTAACCACCTGTAGTTATTGTCCACTGTAATTTCATATACCTATATCCTTTTATATAATACTTACAGCTCTAACGCCATCAACTGTAATTAAATACATTGTACTTGTTTTTAAATGTTAACTCATTTATTTAGTGCAATGGTTTATTTATTTTATTGCTTTATTTTTAGCTGCCATTTTTACTCTGTTTAATTTTCATCAAACTATTTCCTATCAACTGCTTTAGCTTGATGTTTAGACCACTTATTAATTGTGGCTAATAGCAACAACACGGTTAGCATTAACTTCAAGCTATACTTACTTACACTCTGAATTGATTTAAATACAGCTTTAAATAATTTCCTTACATCACCCCTCCACCACCGTGCTTCACAGCTGGTATGAGGTGTTTGTGCTGATATGCAGTGTTTGGTTTCCTTCAAGTATTGTGCTGTGTATTATGGTCAAACATCTCCACTTTGTCCAAAGAACAGAAGTTTTGTGGTTTGTTTCGATGCAACTTTATAAACCTAAACTATGCTGCCATGTTCTTTTAAGAGAAAAGGGGCATCCTCTACCGAACCTGAAAACAGGCCATGCTTGTTGAGACTTTTTCTAAATGTTCTTTCATGAACTTTAACATTTAACAAGCTAATTGACTCCTGTAGAGTCTGACATTTAGCCCTTGAATGTTTCCACTTGTAAATAATCTAATAATCTCTCACTCTAGAATGATGGACTTCAAACTGGTTGGAAATGTCTTTATAACCCTTCCCAGAATGATGGGCAGCAACAATTGCTTCATTAAGATCGTTTCTGCTTAGCATTTTGTTAACACGCATCTGTTTGCTTCAGACCAGCAAACTTCAAGACTTCTGTTTTACCTTTCAATGCTCACACTTGCCGATGATGAGATGGTCAAGTGCACTTGAATAGCAGCACATGGCTGATACTTAACTATGGTAAATGGTAAATGGCCTGTATTTGTATAGCGCTTTTTCTAGTCCCTAAGGACCCCAAAGCGCTATAACTAAAATACTTTCTATGAAAGCAGTAAGACTTAGTTTTCTGGCTTTTTAAATAAATAAAGACACTTTTTGAGTTGTTCTTCATCAAAGAGTGTATGCACCCAATCTCAAAGCCTTCATTCATGTCCTGATATGCTAATCCAGGGGTAGGTAACTCCAGGCCTCCAGTGCTGGTGTCCTGCAAGTTTTAGATGCGTCCTTGATCCAACACAGTGATTCAAATTGCTAAATTACTAAAGGACACCTGTCTGACTGCTGAAGTTCTCCAGAGGCCTGGAACTAATCATTTGATTCAGGTGTGTTGACCCAGGGTGAGATCTAAAACCTGCAGGACACCGGCACTTCAGGCCTGGAGTTGCCTACCCCTGTGTTAATCATACAATTTCATTACTTTTATGAACAAATACTATGAACAAAAGTGTTGTACTTGTACTACCCTGGAGTAAAAGCACAAAAAAGCACAACATGGCTGGGTATTATGAGTTTAAACTAAACTATTATAATATAAAAAACAGTCATCAATAAATGAACAAATGAGCTGTTGAGGAATAACGATGATCTGAGAAATAGTAATGCTGGATAACAAGATATGGAACAGCTGCTTCTTCTTTTGTAACATCTACAGCATACTCTACCTTCCCCAAGAAGTTTGAAACCTACAAACTTCTTTATAACAAGAAAAGCAGAGCTGGGGTAGTCCAAGGAGCTCCACTCCAACACCTGCTCAAGAATCTTCTCACTGTGGTGCAACGGTCGCTCTGTTAAAAAAAATACATGAATTAATTAATAATAATTTAGCTCAGAAACAGAGAAATGATTAAAGCTAAAGTATGGCAACGATGGCAGGGATCTGAAGACAAAGTGGTCGCAAAAGTCTTTTGTGTTCTCTGATCTCACACGAACTATAAACACACAAAACAAAACCACATCATAAAATCCATGACAAACTCCAGTTAGCTAAATAACAAAATTATGTTGTTTCCCCCCCAGTTTCATCACAGAACAGATTAAATTATCTACAGCATATCAGGGCCTGATTATAAAAACACACTCATGTGCAAAATAGACCTATTATCTCTTCTTAATTGGCGAACAGGGTACATGCTATCAGCCAAAAAAAGGAAGATAATTTGTGTACCACCACCCCTGCTCCGATGCTTCCATCTCTACACTCCCCTGTTTTTCATAACCAAAGAAGGTTTTAAAAAAATAAATAAATAAAAAAAGGGAGGAAGGGAAAAAAAGAGCCACAATGGCATAACCTATTCATAACAGTGGGCTTATCTTCTCCCTGGAATCTCTGCAGGCCCAGGCCATGGAATTAGTTCCTCATTTCCCCACAAATATTAGCTCCCCTTTTCTGCTTATTGTCCTCGATAACAGTGTTTATCGGTAGCTATATTCCAAAATGGCTAATTAACGCACTTCCCCTCCCTCCTTTATGCTTTTACGAGCAAAACCTGTCACGCTACCGCCTTCGAAATCGCTTAACTATTTACTGTTCCACAGACATATTGTTTTGGCATAGAAAATATGCTGAACCTTCAGCAAATATATTCAGTATTCAACACACCTTCATTTTTAGAAGAGGACGGCTCGTCCTCTGTAACTTTGTGAAGAGCAAAACAAACACAAGAGTGAGGTGTAAACTTTCAGTGAACTGCTCCGTGACGTGCACGGGGGAGCGCAAGCTAAGCAACTTCGCGACAAAGCTCAACTTCGTCTGTAGGCCCCCGCCCCGTTCTTGACGTATACCGCGTTATGATCAAATGCAGCACGTGTAGTGCGTGAGGCGGCCTCCGTGCATATTAATGCAGGATGAGGTGGGTCATCTTTCTAGGTTGATCATGCAGGAAAGATGAAGGCAATTTATGACGTATGACGGTAAGGATGATTCATTTATGTGCATATCAAACTGACGATGCTTGGCTAATTTCCCTGCGTGCTGCCGCGTTCACAGGCGCCGGTTCATTAGAGATAGCATAATCTCTCACCAGGTCCTCGGATAAGAGGAAGTGTGATCTTTGTATGTGCCCCTAAATGGAAATGGCCACTTGAAAGGTGATGCAATGTTAATTGGACCGACGGAGAACGTGACGGCAGAAAAGTTTAGAGGGAAACTTTCATTTCATTTATAACGCAAGTTCACATTTTACTCGAAAAATTTGGAGGTCACACAGAAAAAGTGTCCTTTAGTTGTAATGCAGCAGGTGTATAAAAGTTTTAGCAGTCTGGAGTCAAAGCCAAATGATAGCACTGAGGAATGAAAGCAGAAGCTGGGTTAAAAGAAAAAGATGGGAAATTGCATATGATAATAACATCCATAGCATGTGTAAATTACCTCGTGACATTAACCGACGTTAATGTCAAAGGCAAAAGTCTTCACAAAGATCAGTGCGCATAAAAACTTCTGTCTTTCTGAATGTAGCATTTCAGTTAAAGAATAAATGACCTTTTCATCCCAACAAAAAGTACTTATTGCTAAAGAGGTGCTTCTTCAGTATTAGGCTATTTCCTTCAGATGGATTTTAAGAAGTCGCAATTAGTGAAGTGTTGTTGCACAAGTTTGGATAATCTGAGGGAAAGAGCTATATGTTATATTTAAAAGCGGATTAAAGTAACAGACAAGTTACAGTGGAGTGAGGTTCAATAGTTAGAGACATATTATACTCATTTCCAGCTGAATGCTTTTATTCTTGCGCTCTGCTGGGCCTTGATAAAGCCCCCTTAGATCGTCTACAATTTAAATCAAGCCAAACAAGAAACAGACATAAAATCTGATGATTGGCTAATTTCCCAGTGTGCACGGGTGTGTAAGTAGGTAGTGACTTCTCAAGCTATTACTCATGCCCACGCCATGTCTGCATACTGTGCTACATGTGCCGCACATAGTGACAAACTATGTGACTGCACCATTTACAAATCACAGCAAACCTCAGTATATATGCTGATGGCAAATATATACTGGCAAACCAACCAAGACTAAAAAATAAAATAAAAACTAAAAGTGACTTGTAAATAAGGCAGCAAATAAAAATACCTTCAAGTAAGTCGAGGACAAAAAAGCTTGCTTTCTATGCTTACTTCACAGGAAAAATAAACTTATGACTCATGACTTCGACACATTAAAGTGAAAAATAACAAAAAAGGACAATCTCCTTCTCACTAGGAAAGGCTGTTGGTTTGAAATGTTTCACATTCAACCAATTACAAGTAGCTGCTACAATCAATCGACATTGCGCAGGTAGGAGGCAACCAGTCTCAAAACAGTCTCCAAATAAGAGCAACTTGTCTGGGATATGTCTCTGTACAACAGGGAAACAGGAAATTGCCAAGTTGAACCCCTTCAGTCCCAAACTAACAGTAGACTTATTCTGTCTTATTATATGGAGTTTTTCCTTCCTACTGTCGCCAAGTGCTTGCATATCATCACATTGAAATGCCTAAGATAAAGTCCATTGGTATATTCAAACTCCTGTGAGTTTTTTGTGAAAATACTCAAACATTTCTAAGAAGGAAGTTTAGTGGTTAGTAACCTGACATACCTAGCTCTCCATTTTCAATGACTTCAAAGGTGGTCCAAAAGTCGTCGGCGTTAACGGCGACGTTCCTCATATTCAGCGCCGTTTCTGCAAGCTCAGTGGGCCGCATGCTGGGGGAGACCTACCATAAATGCATAAAGGGAAACGATCACACAAAGTAAGCAAACTGTGGATATAAAAGGTTAGATCAGGGGTGGGCAATTCCAGGCCTCGAGGGCCGGTGTCCTGCAGGTTTTAGATCTCACCTTGGGTCAACACACCTGAATCACATGATTAGTTCGTTACCAGGCCTCTGGAGAACTTCAGGACATGTTGAGGAGCTAATTTAGCCCTTTGAATCAGCTGTGTTGGTTCAAAAAACCTAAAACCTGCAGGGACACCGGCCCTCGAGGCCTGGAGTTGCCCACCCCTGGGTTAGATTATAACCTCTGTGGATCAGTCTCGATGCCTTCAACCATCTTTGTCTTGAAAGAGCCTTTCACTGCTTAACATACACAACTATCCGACTCAGTTATGTACACAGCGCACAGTTTACATATTTGACTCTTTATGAATGGCACTGAACTAAGGAAACGCGCCACTTTCCTCCACAGAGACAAATGAAGAATTAATGTTAAACTGCGCTGCTTAGTGCTGCTCTGTAACCCTGTGCGCCCTTGGAGCCCTGCTGTCACCCTGTTAACAAACACAAAAACAATAAAAAACAATCCTCCCTAACTTGCACAGGCCTATATGCCTCATAAAATGCAATTACTCAGACAATTAAGTCAAATGTCTCTTGATTAGTTCGTATGTGCGGTACTCCCATCAGGTTAAACCACGGACGTCTCGGCCCAATTCCATCATCAACCCTCGCCTCTCAGTCTTTCCACCCTCATCCTTTCTCCAGCTTCACCTGCCTCCATCCCCTTCCCCATTTTTTCACCTCACTACCAGGACCTTTGGGAAAGCAGGTGCACATACACACACAAATACACACCAGGAGCAGTACGGATATACACACTCTCACCTTGATTAAGCAGCATTTCTCTGGCTCTCTCTTCTCCAGGTACACCTCAAAGATCAAGTCCCCAGCCGGAGCAAACTGAGGAGGGAAAAACAGAGGCAAAAAGAGTCACATCAGCTGAATCCCAACATCGATGAAGCACGATTAATTGGAATCATTTTCTTCTAAATTTCTGCTCCTGTGTGGCATGAATGTAAATGGAGAGAAAGGCGAGAAATGGTTGGAGGATTTTTGAAAAAGCAAAGGTCGTTTTCAGAGCCGGAGGCAAACAGAATCCCGGTAGCGCTAATGGAATGCAAAACCCGGCTAAATAAAGAGAACATGTGTGAGACAGGCGCGCTCGGAAAGGTGGGAGAAAAAGACGAATGTTTCACCTACACCGCAACCGAAATGCTTTCCTCAGGTGTTAACTTTAAGTGTGCTGTCAGTTTAAAAATATTGTGAAGAAGCACCTAAAGATATTTTCATGTGTTATTATGGCAATGGAGAAAAAAAACAACACAAGTGTGAGAATGAACCCAGCAGAGAGAGAGATGGGTTTTCAGCCACTGACTTTTTTTTTGTATCCTTTGAGTCTTGCGCGAGTGAAATACCACCACACAAAAGAAAAGGAAATATGTTTATTTGGGGTAAAAGCCTTTACAAAATGCTGCTGTTTGGGAAGTGAAACCTGACATTTTTAAATCAGAATGCTATGTGTTTATTCACCTTTCTTTGTATACATTTATTTGAAAATGTAGGTGGTTTTAAAGGCAGATATTTACTCTGCTGGTATTCATATACAGCATATACAGTGATATCTATTCCCATGGCATACATCTGAACGCTGAACAAAACAGCTCTCGGTTGTCGTCATCGTTTCCAATCTTTACACAGCTCAGATTACACTAATCTCCAGCTATTCTGTTCTTGGGTCCTACTTGATTAGTTTCGAATGATTCACAGTTCAAAAATATTTATCTTATACTGGACCTCAGTGCAACCCCTCAGTTCATAAACAGCATTTACCCTTTGAGGCTACCCTCCATTTATACCAAGCCTCTTGTGTTTGGCTGTGCTTTACAAACAGAGTTTTAAGAAGCAGGTTTGTCGGGCTTCAGTCAGCTAAGAACAAGAAAATGAGGATATAGTTAACACAAGCTCGTCAAAACTAGATGATCGAAGTTTGTAAAATGTTACCTAGTCTGATGAGCAGTGTTGGTCAAGTTACTCGAAAAAAGTAATCAGTAACTAATTACTGATTACTTCCCCCAAAAAGTAATCCCGTTACTTTACTGATTACTTATTTTCAAAAGTAATTAATTACTTAGTTACTTTTTAAAAACACGATTTACAACCTGAATAGGTGATAAAGCGATAGATCTTTCAGCCCAATTCTACTTTTTCTGTATAATCCATCATACAAAATGTAATCAAATGGAAAAGTCTCTTTTTAAAACTTGTTTCATTAGTTTTAACTTTATGCATCAAGCAAAAATTAAATTATATGCCTTGAAGAAATTTGTTTAACATTTAAACCTATTTTCTGCACATTCCAGCATATAAAATAAAAAATTTTTTGGCGTTTACACTCCCTCTTTCACATAGATGCAAGTAAAACACAGCAAAAAATCTTCTTGATGCATTCTCAATCATCCAGGAAAGTAAATCTCCAAAAGTTAATTCTGTTCATCTGGACGTAGCGTTTTGTGGGAGAAACATTTCATGAGAATTTGCATATTTATGATTAAGCAACTGACCTCCCAGCCCAGTGTTCCTTCAGTGGGCTGGTTTCAGTCATTATGCAAATGTCCTGTTTATAAGATTTGGAAAAACCTGCAGTCAGCTGAGACTGAAGAAGTCACTTGGATGAGTGACGGAACGTTTCTCTCACAAAACTCTACCTCCAGATGAACAGAATCAAATTTTGGAGACAGCAAAAAATAAATAAAATCAAAGATTCAATGGCACTAAGTTCAGTCGCTCTTAAATCTATTTTCCCGTTTGGCAGGAGTAGAGCAGGCAGAGATTTGCCCGGTGCCATAGCGGTCATGTCGGTGGGAGGATCCGGGGGTTTCTCTGTGAATTTCACATTCCTGTCGCGGCTTGCTAGGTGCTTGCTCAGATTTAAAGGTAAATTTTTCCCAGTAGAAAGAAGTTTTCTTCCCACGCAGACTGTACAGCGGACACTATAACGTTTTTGTCAACTAAAACTTAAAGAAATGTCAGTACGTCCACGCTTTAAACGCTGCAAGGCCGTACTCTCTCCAACACTCCACATTATCCATTTTCGATCTAACACATCTGTTGTTGCCACAGACGTCGCACATGCTTACGTCGTTGTCATGAGGCACTCTCACAAACAAAATCATGATGGTTTAGTAATGCAGTAACGCAGGGTGCTTACGGGAAAGTAACACGAATCTAATTACAATAGTAATCCCTTACATCAGCGGTCCCCAACCACCACGGACCGGTTTATGCCCGACAATATTTTCATGGACCGGACTTTAAGGTGTCGCGGATAAATACAACAAAATAAAACTAGTACCGGTACTGAAAAAAAGAAGATTTATTCATAACACGTGTGAAAAGACCCAGGAAAACCGAGTTAACGATAAAAACGGTAACAAAATCACGCTGAAAACCGATAAAAACCCTGAAAACCATACATTTCACACCTGAGCCTCAACTCTCGCGGCCCGGTACCAAACGACTCACGGACCGGTACCGGTTGGGGACCGCTGCCTTACATTACTTGTTACTTGAAAAAAGTAATTGGCTTACAGTAACATGTGACTAATGCGTTACTGCCCATCTCTGGTGGTGAACCTTCCCAGGAGTGACCAACCTACCAAAAATACTCCAAGAGCATCAATGGCTCATTCAGGAGGTCACAAAAAACGCAGAACATCTGAAGAACTGCCTCACTTGTCTCAGTTAAAGTCAGACTTCATGATTAAACCATAACAAAGAGACTGGGAAAAAATGGCATCCACTGGAAAGTTCTAAGAAGAAAACCACTGCTGACCAAAAAGAACACAAAGGCGCATCTCAAAAAACATCTTCATGATTCCCAAGACTTCTGGGAAATATTTGGTGGACTGACGAGACAAAAGCTGAACTTGTTGGAAGGCTTGATTCCTGTTACATCTGGAGTAAAACTAACTAACTAAACAAACTAACGTACGTTCCATAGTTGATGGAAACATGAGTTCTGTTCTCTACCAGGAAATCCATGTCTAATTCATGCCTTGAATCTGAAGAGCAGTTGGGTTATTGCAGCAGGGCAATAATCCAGACACACTATTAGTCGACCTCTGAATGGCCTAAAAAAAAGAAACCCCAAAAAACAAAAACGAAGGTTCAGGAGTGGCCTAGTCAAAGTGTGGACTTAAACCTGTTTGAGATGTTTTGGTATGACCTTAAACAGCCTGTTCATGATGAAAAATCCTCCAATGTGTCTGAATTAAAGTAATTCTGCAGAATAGAGTGGGCCAAAATTCCTCCACAGTGATGTGAAAGACTCACTGCCAGTTATCACAAATGCTTGATTACAGTTCTTGCTGCCAAGGGTGGCACAACCAGTTATTAGGTTTAGGGGGCAATTATTTTTTCCACACAAGGCCAGGTAGGTTTGGATAGTTTTTCTGCCTTAATAAACAAAATCATCATTTAAAAACTGAATTTTGTGTTTACTCAGGTTGTTTTTGCGTAATATTAAAATTTGATTGATGATGTGAAACATGCACGTTTCAGAAATAATCCCCGTAACTCTGACTTTCATTTTTCACTTGCAGAAACACAAAGAGAAGAAGAGAGTTTTCTAATTCAATGTAAGCTATGCAAAATTTAAAAAAAAGAGTTTTTAAATCTGCCCGACATCAAAGAGGTCAAATTCCAAGTAATGTCTCGCTTGTCGGTACAAATCACAGCACCTTTCTCCAAGTGCTGGAGCTTTAATCCTCTGCTCATCAAATTAAAAAGCGGCAGTGTGAAAAACTAAAAAAGTTAAGTGAAAACGTGAAAATGAATTTATATTTTTGAGATACAGGGTCATAGCTATAGCACCTAATCTGGATTTCTGGCAATGCAGCGGGAGCAGTAATCTGTCTCAAGAGAATTAACAAGTAAGTGGGCACGACAAGGGTTCTTTTTTTTTTTTTTAGATATCTTGAAATTACAGTTACTTTTCTTTTGTCATTTTAATGTGCAGGTGAACTGAGGTCCGTTATTGGCTTTGTGCTGGGAGAACTATCGCATTGAAAAGAGGGAAGGAAGCCACTTCTGACTCCTGTGGCCCTCAAATGACACAAAAATTACAGTCATTCAAACCAATGGAGCTAAAGCTGTAATTGTGAAAATGTCACACACAGATATGGGGCCATCTTGCTTTCCTCCTTCCCCTTCATTGTTGTGTATTGGGAGGAATACCGGGACCACTTTACAAACATTACAGCTGTGGGCTGCAAGATAATTAAAGGGGAAAAAACATGCTGATTACTGTAGAGAAAAGGAAAGGGAAGTTTAAATGTTTTAAAGGGTTTTAAGGAGATTATGGAGTAAAGAATGAAGCCATTTCTAATCTCTCTAACCAAAGCCGTCCTCGGCCTGGCTGTAAATGCAAGCATCGATTTTTCAAGTGGCACTTCGAATTTAAAAGGCATGACAATGTCTCGCACCTCATTATATCACTGATTTACTCACTCCCTAAGTCGAACTATACTATCCACTTGCTGGCTGTCTTCTTGCCATTCTTCCTTGAAGACGAAACAGATGAGGTCAGAACCTTCACCTGGAGGGCCCCGAGTCCTCTGAGACAATCGTCTCGTGGTTTTCGAGTGAAAACCCAAGAGCCATTTGTCCTGCAAAGCTTCTTATTCATACTTCAGCTTCTGCCTAGGCTACACACACAGTCGCTCAGTTTCTTCTTTAGACTACAGCCATGCTGGCTGACGCTGTTCAAAGCTCTTTATGATGAAGTGACATGAAAACTGGCATCAACACCCCAGTCAGTTTGGTGATTTATCCTACCCCCAATACTTTAGAAGCTATATTCCATTAGATTCAGTTGTACATTATACTTTAGTGCTAATTAACAAAGGTCAGCATGCTCTTATAAAAGTTTTTTGTGAAATCTACTCCTGTGTCTCAGGAGCTTTATTTAGCTGCTTCTCTTTTTAAAGGTTTGCTCGACTTTGCAGAGATGGAAGCAGCACCCACCCGTGCAGGATAAAAATGAATTCTCACATTCTTGAGTTTGTTGATTAATTCCACTCCAGAGGAATCTATAGACTGAATGTTGATGGTTTTTATAATAATGCAACATTATCCTGAAACAGTTGCTGTTTAGAAAAAAAACAGGATGAATGATGACCGTTGCATTTAATAGAGTTCTGCCCTTTTTGTAACAACCCAGAGCTGAAAAGCAGTTTTTACCATTTTCAGATAGCCTGTTGAAAAAAAAATGCAACTGAAGTGCTGTTTTTTACATGATGGCTTATGTAAAGCTGAGCCACACATCACTATAAATACACCCCATGCATACATAACCACAAGAGTGGCATTTATCTGTGGGTGGGAAATCTCATCTTTACCAACTTTTTCCATATTTCTAGAAGCGGAGTGCAAGTGGAAGGCGATTCTGCATAACAAAGATCAATATTATGGACATTTCAGTTTACTGCTTTAAACTTTTCACCTTCGTATCAGGCACAGACCGACTTCAATTGCTCTTTAGCTTTTGCTCCACGGTCTGGCAGTGGCCTTTACAGCAATGCCAGCGAGTGATCATAAACGATCAAACAGAGTCAGTAAAACGAGATGGTTAATGTAACATCAAATGACTTTAAGCAAAGTTTAACTTTGCTAAAATTTCAAATCATCCCTAAAATAAACATACCTATTATCTCCGCAGAGAAATGTTCTCCACGCTGACTTGTAATTACACTAAATAATTGCTCTTAATGAAAAAACTAATAACTTTCCTATTTTAAGACCTCCGAATTCACATCCAAAATCAAAACCTCATCCCAATTTTCACCTCCGACGGCTTTCTAATAGCACTTGCTTTCCACTGAGTAACTCTTTTGCCCCCGAGCAGCCGACGTTGTTGTGAAACCCTACGGACAAGGCTGAGGGAGGAAGGCAGGGGCAGAAAGGAGCGCTCATAAACAACTTATTTCAGATTTCAACAACAGCAGCGGCATGTGATTTCATCTTTTTTTTTCCTCCACAGTTATCTGAACCAAATGTTTTTCTCGGCTGAGGCATCCAGGCATAAAGTACCTGCTGTAAAGGTTAACAGGAACAAAGCCCTTTTTCCTCACCCGCCTGCTCCTGCCTCTCCCTTCATTTCTGCCAGAAAAACAGGAAACCTGTTCAAACGAATCCCACATTTTAGAGTCCCTGACGCACGCAGGCAAATCAATGCACACACACACACACACACACACACACACACACTGAACACCCATTTGTGATTTCCATTCGGGTTCTGCGGGTCGACCTACTGTCGTGTCCTTCTTGTCGTTCCAGCGTGTGATGAAGCTATTCTCTCTCTCCATCTGTTGCACCTGGTCTTCACTGACCTGTTGAAAAAGCATCACAAAACACACACGTACACACACACACAAACACACGTCAATTCAGACTGAGCCAGAGAAAAGTTTCTAATCAGGTAAACCGCACTTGAGAAACATCATCTTGCTTGATAGAATCCTGCAGCCATTTTTGATGGTCATATTAATTTCAGCGCTTAAATGCGATACGTGGAGGAGCAGATTAAACCTGGGAAAGAGTGAGCTGCTCAGCTAACACTTCTAAAACCTCATTTTGAAAGAGAAAGTTGGCTGCGATGAGTGCTCGACACGGAATACTCTCTTCTTTCATAAAGCTCTGTGTGGGAAATGACTTTTTTTTCTCCAATCTAACTTTTTTTTAAAACATCATTATCATTTTCAGAGAACAATTTCCTTTGTTGGAGTTATACGAGTGGCAGCAAAGATTGGGGTTGAAAATAAAATCCAAACAAACTGGGAAACTCATCGCGTGTATGTGTGTGTGTTTAGGCCTGATAATGGGCGCCGTCGACAGAAGCCACCACAGAACTGGTGCTTTAATTGGCGAAGCGTCTCTCGTTTTATGGTCACACTGAGCGTATTCGGCGCTATTGGGCTCATGATTGGTTGGGCTTAATGGCTATTTGTCATGCGAATGATGGCGTCGCCAACCGATTTGGAGTGAATGAACCTCCTTTTACGTTAGAAAAAGAGGGATCTGGGCGTTCCGAAGGGAATTAACAGTCAGTCGGTGCTGCGTATCCCATAAGCCAGGCAGCTCTCCAAGGGTAACATTGATCCTGAGCTCCCCCCCCTCTTTCCCATCCACACATCAGCAAAGTCAAGCCTGTTGTGGAGATTTGGCAACAACACTTCAGCTCCCCAGATGGTTGTAAGAGAGTGTAAATAAAGTCATGCCTGCAGCTTGGTTTAGATATGCAATATGGTAATATCTGGATACTTTGTTTCGGTTTTTTTACTCAGCCATTGATTGTCTACACATTCATTACAGCTTCTATCCTGTGTTACAGGATGAATGATAAACACGTCTGACACTGACTGTGCGAAACATGACAGCGTTCGCAGGATAAGATCTATATTTTTCCGACTCTTCACCCAGTTTTCAAATGAAGGCCAGATTTTTATCCTTAAAAAAAAAAAGAAAGAAAACACCACGCTGCCTTCACGGTGTGGAGAATCCCCAAAATATAGGAATATCATGGGAATACACCCAGTTGGCAACCAGTTAATTGAAGTGCCTTACTGCAAAGAGAGGCGCCACACATGAGTTACACTCAAGTGTGACTCTAATTAATTGCATTATGTTGTCAATCTGTCTGCATTTATAAATTAGATGATAATTACTTGCAAACCTTGGCCAATATGTCTGAGAGTGACTGCTGTCGGTCCGAGTTGGACAACGGTTACCTGGAGCATGTTGGTCCAACTAGGCAACCTGGGTAATTACCCTCCAATCAAAAGTGTGTCATGGTAACTACTGTGTGAAGACATTCAATGCAATCACATGGAAACCACTGATATTTCTTAGTCGCAAGGAGGTCGCGGACAAGTTTTAACTTGAGAGACTGATTCATGTAAGATGCATCATATGAAATGTAAACTCCCGTGGGTTTGAAGCTCAGCTCAAAGCAAAGCAGGTCTAAAAAGTGAGGATGTCTTTGCTTCTTCTACAGTTCAAAGTCCTCTGCAATGTTTAAAAGTACAAACGATAAATTCTCTATATATATTAAACCACAAATACAAAGCTATTTATGTCATTTATTACCAGTGTCTGACTATTATTAATCTGCTAGGGTACCTTGTTGTTAATTTGAGGTATAAGAGGATCGTATGGAGGCATTTGCATTTCTTTATATTGTTTATCAAGCAGTCCAGATTATAATCACGTGAGCCAGGCACGAAAGATAAACAGCACATTAACTTTAATCACAGTTAAAAGTTGTTTAACCCAAGAAACAAGAGAAAAAAATGGCCGTTTAGTCCTAAAGATAGCATCAGAGATATTGGTGATACCAGAAAGACTCCACACATATAGAAGAGAGCTTTACAAGGCTGGCCTCGTTTTTTACTTCAACCAAACATGTCCTGAACCACAGAGTCCACTGTTACTTTTCTGTTCTAGGTGACCTGTTTTTCCTTTATTAATATAATCTGTGCCACCTGTCTGTGCAGCGTACATTTGGCAATAACACAACGCAGCAATAACCTGAGTTGAATATTACTGAATGTACCAACCGTCTTGTTTTTGTTTTTTGGTTGTTGTTTTTTTTTATAACTTGTGCAATGTGTGTTTATGTGATAAAAACTGGATGTTATCTAAGGTACAAGAGGAAGATCCATGTCAAGCAGCTGAGCTCAGTCCAATCGGTTTTTCGTGGTTATCAACACAAAAGAAAAAAAACCCCCACAAGAACATTTCAGACTTACACTGAAGAGCGTAATGTAGTTGCTGATTAGGTCGTGGACCACACTAATTTCCTGTGTGGTTTGTCCTCGAGTCTGGAACAGGCAGGAGGAGAAAACGGAAGCCAGTTTTTCACTTGGCATGCGGTTCAGGTGGGAGCATTGCTGGATCCTGAATAACAGAGAGAAACATGCTTAGAAAATCCCTTAATGTACCCGCAGGTCGACACGAGTGGCTCATATCTTTTGCTGAATCGCTCTCGTGGCCTCTAAAGCCCACTCATACTACTCACTGTGGCACGAGCACACAGAGAGCTGAATGAAACATCGGGCCTCGCTCCAAATTAAGCATCAAGTCAATTAAGTCTTCTCTAAACAATCTATATCAAAAGGAGCTAAATCTATCCACTGCAGGTTTCCAAGGGAAATCGAGTGAATGATACACGAAGACAGCAGTGTGCTTCTATTTAAAAAACAACATAAGAGGTGGAAGAAGGGGTTTTTGTAGCTGCAGCACAGTATCAAAGTTGTGCAAGCTTTTTCTTTGGTTCTGTATCTTCTGTGTTGTTTGTCTCTGCATTTCCACTCCAGGTAAAACAAACAGTAAATCAGTAGTTTCAGTCCACAACGCACGAGACGGCTGTAATTTATTACTAGAAATCTCCACAGTTCAAATGATCCAGAGGTGAAGAAGTAGAGAATTCAGCGGTGTAACCAACTGAGGGAAAAATATATGATTTTCATGAAAAGAAACAAAAAGCAGCGCACAGCCAGAAATAGCGCCGCTCGTTTTGTAGACCTCAGCTATGTGTTTGCTAATTGCCTCTGAGTCTTTAATAATGAGCCACACAATCTGTCTCAGTTGAAAAATGCCAGCGCTCGCTAGAAACAATATGGAATTGATTCATCGCTTTCAACCGAAGGACACTGTTACTTCACAAAAACAATCCTTTTCTTCTCAGCTTGGTTTGTTTTTCCCCCACAACAACTTTTCAGTGCATTCACTGTTCAGCAAACAGACTTAATTTGAAATAATATTTAACAGTATTGGTCAGATGGAGGGGAAAAAAGCAAACAAAAAAAACGGGGGTCATTAGGGGAATAGAGGAAACAATGCAGCTAATCAGCAGGCGACAAGCAGCAACCAGAGGGCCGCTCGGGCTCATGACCTTTGAACCGCTATGCTCATTTTGTCTGTGATGCAGAGCAGCCTCTGCAGAGCCACACTTGTTTCATCAGCAACAAGGTCAGATAAGAACATTAGGACAACTTACAAATGCATAATATTGCAAAGTAGCTATCAAAGAATGGGTTTTTAATCCCAATTAGTGCCAACAAGTTGCTGCAAAAGTGGTCGAACTAATTAGGCTGGTTTTGAACTTTGCTGCAGTAAGTAAGAGAAAAACTTGTGCATCACGAAGATGCTGGGTCTTGCAGATGTGACCCTGGTTCTCCTTTGACTTTACACTGCGTGAAGATGTTTTCGTGTCATATCCATCTGCTAACAACCAAAAGATGACTAACTGCTACATTGTGCTTGGATATGCTGCCGGGCGCAGGAGACAGAAGTTGATACCAGTGATAAAAAGTGAAACAATGGATGGCAAAACTTAAGTTGTCTGGCACTCAACTTTGCCTGTGTGTGCCGTGGGCATTTTTTGTTACTGATAACCAGTGTTGGGTAAGTTACTTTAAAATAGTAACTTAGTTACATTACTAGTTACT
>NW_005187728.1:37700-60230 GCF_000239375.1 Pundamilia nyererei
CCGGAGAAGCGCCCGAGAACACATCGTGAACACTTCCTGGCCATCCAGTGTAGATGTTAGTGAAACTGTTGGGAAGACAACGTTGGAGAAAAGTGAAAATTTTATTTGTACTGTATAATCTGCAGATTCTGACAGAAATCTGCAGCTATCCTTTGAAACACCGCTCCTCTCTAAAACAGCAATAAGGATAATTATTAGGACATATGTAGATAACAAAATAACTTTATAACTTAAAGCAAAAATTGGGAAACATAAAGTCTGAAACAAGTCTTTATATTAAGGCCATCAGTCAAACATACTGTTTGCTCTGTGTCTAAACAGAGCGCGTTTTGTGTGACGTCTTCTTTTGCGCATGCGGGCCTCTTGGAGGGTTCACACTAGAGCGCGTTTGCTGTCACATTGTATTTGTAGTGTGAACGAGCAGACAAAAAAAATCGGATTTGTTCCAAAAATCGAAAGTGAGCTTTAAGACCTGCAGTGTGAACGTAGCCTAAGTTTGGGACATTCTGCTCGGACTCCCTTGGCCCAGAAAAAAAACATCCTGACTGTTAACTAGTTATGATAAGCATGTTGCAAAACCTCTGTACTCTACATCAATCACAATAATTCAATTCAGTCATAGCGCTGAATGAAGCTTCCCACCCTCAAAACACAGAGTGCTAACTCTTTCATGAGCAAATCGCAATGTGTATATAAAAATCATAAAAACCAGCTTTATTTAATCATTTTATTCCTAACAGTTACTATATCTGTGTAAGCTGAAGCTACAGCATTTGGACTGCACTTTGCAAGATATGTAAAATATATATAATCCAAAAAGCTATGAGTAATGTTTTAATGCCAAATCGCAGCACTGACTAGCAACATTAGCTTGCTAACAAATAGGTTGCTTTAGCTTTTAGCTGCTAACTAGCTCTGTGGTGCTAAAATAATGCTCTGAAACAGCTAGATGTGCTACTTTTAAACGGCTAAAGCTATCTTCTTAGCATTCAGCACTGTTTTCCCTTCCACTGAACATAATTTTTTAGAGTATGAAAGTTTGTTTAAGCACAAAAATTTAAATAAAATTAGATTATAGCAGAAAAAATATATACCTCCCTGTGAAGTCTAACCACAAGTAGGATAAATTTGGTTAGCTAATGCAGCTAATTAGCTTATGAGCTTAGCTGTTTTCCATGTATAAAAACAGCTACAAAAAGCTACAGAGAAATAAAGAATCTGGCAAATGCTAGGATTTTCAACAGGTTTATCTGGTAGGCTGATATCCTTCCACTTATTTATGGTTATTAAAAAATAGTCCCTGGTCTCTCTCTCTCTGTCTGTGTCTCACCCACTCTGTCTGCACTGTGTAGGTGCAGCAGTTTCCACTGCTCCATCTGTAGCACATAATTAGTGTGGATAGCGAGCGTACATAAATAGAAGATGCATTTTAGAGTACAGGGTTAGTGGTTAGAAACCAGCTCTGTCATCTTATTTACTGTGTTGTGTTATTTTTATTAATACAATGTTGTTTAAGTCGTCTTTGCGCCTCGGGTTTCGAGTTTTTAAAAACCCTTAAAGTTTCCCTCCCAGAATGTAAAAGTTGACCTTTGTAATAAAACAGCTTCACTAACACAAATGCTAAACATGTCAGAGCTCGATGCCTGTGATCTCGTGCGTTTTTACCTGTAAAGATGCTGCAGCAGGGCTTCAAGGGTTGACCTGTTTATCTTTGGCAAGCTCTCTATGAAAGCGGAGTACTTCTTCACTCTCTGCCTTTCGCTCTTCTCATCTACCGAACCAAGCAGAGAAGAAATATAATAAAATGAATAAACACAAGTACAAAAGCTTATGTTCAAACACATGCCACAAAAGGGTTTTTACAATATGTTTAAAATTACTCTGCAAATTCACACAGTTTAGCATGGTGGACTTGTGTATTTCTCTCTTTCCTACAACTCTGCAGACTTTGTAGTGTTTGACATCCCACATGCCAGAAAGCTCACACACCCAGAGCTGACACCCAGTATGGATAGAGCTCCTTGGTCAGTAGTGCATCTTCTGCCTGAGACAAGAAGCTCTTCAGCGTGTCAGTCACATCCTGAAGTTGGTGCTCCTTCTCCCTCAGCTTCACATTACGGGCATCATGGGTGAACTCCTCCAGGAGGTGAGACACTCGACCAGGATTCCCAGGCCTCTGGTAGACTCCCTCCTGGCACAAACCTGGGTACAGTGTCAGAAGACAGCTGATTAATAAGAAATCGCCAGCTTCCTTCTGCACATGTTCTGTCCAAATGACAAATAGCTCTGCCGTGTAGCATCTCCAAGAGAAAATGACAGCATGTAGATTTTCTATATGGCAGGATGCATTTATAGAAAAGTAAGCAGCCCTATGGACAGTGTGACTTGTAGGATTTAACAACGTTGCATAAGCACATTTGAATCTAAATTGCAGGTGGAATAAAATTGTCAGTGCAAGGTATATTAACCTTCTGTGCCATTTCACAGTCTCACTCAGAGTTAACTTTTATTCCAATCCCTCATTATACAGCACACTACTTACCGTGACACTGTAAAAGTCCACATACATTAACCAAGCCAGGACTCTGTATGATGCAGTTTCTAACTTTGTATGGAGCGTTCCTCTGATTAACAGCAGAGTGCAGTTGTGCTACATTTATTTTCCACACTTCTAAAACAGTTTTTTTAAAAGGGAAGAGATAGGATAATGGCAGCGCATTGCCAGACAACATTAGAAAGCATGAAACTCTCATCGCAACACAGTGCACTGGATGAATCAGCTGCTCAAGGGGAAATCATAATAATAGTAATGCAGAACTTTCTTTTTTCAAATTAAAGAAAAACAACAAACTCTTTTAGCTGAGAGATACAATGTAGCTCACCATACTGAGTGACAAAAGCAATGCAGCTGTCGACTATAATAGGAACACCGTTTTTAGTCAGCTGTTGGTCGCCGAGCGCATTGCCGTCTGTGCCAGCAGCCAGTTTGATAGCAGAGTGCCACACGGTGAAATCCATCTTGTTGAAGCCATGAATGTAAACTGTTCTATTTATATATATGTGAAAAAAGAGAGACAGAAACACAGTAATTACTGGTGAAGAATGCCATCCTGTGATTTGCCCGTACAACACGGCGCTTCCTATTCGATGACCTTAAGTTCATATATTTAGAAACGCGCTGCTAAGTCATTAAATTAACAACCGACATGATTAAAGGAATCCAAAGAGCTACAGAACACACGTCTATAAACAACCGCTGGTTTCCCAGTAGGTTTGATCAAAAAAAAAAGAAAGAAAGAAAAAAAAACATACAAACAAACAGCAATTAAAGACAAAGTTTTATTGCACAACGCTAAAAGCGAGACTAAACTGGTTGGCTTGTGCGAGGCCTGCGATGCTACGTGCCATCTCACACCTTCTCTCTAACTGAGGCGAGGTTTTAATTACCTTGGATGGTTACAGTAGGTAAGGTGCATTTGGACTAACAAGACAAAAGGCTGAGTTGAAGCTAACAGGACCGCATAAAGCATATTGTTGCTGTATTGCTAATACAGTTCCAATTAGCACAGGCTTTTTTCCTCTCCCTCCCCCCCCCCTTAGAGACATACCTTCCACACGCCACCATCAGCAGGACTTGGATCTTGTCCTCACCCTCAGTATGTGTGGAGACAGCTGGAGTGGGGTTAAAAAAAAGGCAACAAGGTTTAGAAAATGCAGGCATACATTCAAATGAGCAACATCTTTAGAATTATTTGATCTCACTCCAAAGCCTGAGAAAACTTTCGCCATGGAACTTGAGAGGTGATGCATTCATTCATCGGCTCTTAAGTATACATTTGCTGTTTAAATCAGTTAAATAACACCCTGCTAAAATATATCTAGACATATCTGACTGGGCTTTTCAAAGGTGTAGGTATACACTGGGAAAATGAGATAAGTGAGAAAACAGTGCAGTGATGGAAAATGCCAAATGCATTGGAGTTAATAGCGTTTCCTTGTTGTAATGGGAAACATGATTTCAGGCTGTGTGCGAGCGTCTGACGGCCGAGTTAAACAAGCGAGGGAAGTGGGGCGTAAACACTGGTTTCATTTGTCATCAAGGTTTACATAAATTTGGTTGAAATGCAACTAAACAAGATTGCACTGTGCGCAGTATTTAAGACATCAAATAAAAGACAGAAAGGAAAGGAAAACAGATACAAGGTTACTGGCATTCCTCTTTTGCAGAATCAATCTTTTGAAATCGGAATAAGAGTGTAAGATCCACAGAAACTGGGCTCAGGGACTCGAGCGCTCTGCCATAATCTCTTCTGGGGCTTCAAACAGCTGCTTGGATCATAGCAACAATCACACGCAGCAGAGAAAGTACAAAAAAAGATATGAGGCTCTGCACAAATCTCCTAGCAACAACATCTGGCACTTTCATCACACTCGAGCACTGGTTGTGCTCACATATATAGACAGAAAGACACAAAATCGAAAAAAGAAGCAAGACTTCACCTTAAAGAACTGTTGAATTTTGGAGATTGGTCTGTACCTCAGTAGAAACACTTGCTATACAATTACATGCTTTGTTACAGAAGATTAAAAATCGGGGGGAAATGAGCGTTTTCGCTTCGTTTCTCCTCACAGAGACAAATCCTGTGTAGAAATCTAGTAAGTAACAGTAAAAATAGCAGCGCTGGCCCCAAACAGCCAATCAGATGGTCAAAATTTTGTGTGTAGTTGAAATTCAGTTTCTATAGTGTGGTGGCGGGCGTATCTACTCATTACTAAAGTACAGATGGATATAAGAGTGTATTTGGTTTCTTCTTGGCTGACTGTATCCATAAAAAAGCTATCCTATACGTGTGCTATAGCTTGTAACAGCAGGGATGTGGCACTCAAAGTGTCCTGCATAGAAATATATAGGAGAATCCATAGTTTACCAACTTATTTAAATATTATTTACTTAAAACCACAGTTACTAAGGCCTAGACACCAGCTGGTGACCACCTAGAAAAATCTGATCACTAAACATATACATTGCCCAACCAATTGGTGGGTGGTTAGTGGGTGTCGCCATGGAAGATGCTAGCTTATCTGTAAAATAAAGTATAATGCAAACTGGAAACGGATAATTTTCGACACAAGTAAAACGTATTGCTGCTACCAAAACATTTGAAAAAGTGCAATTTCTCTATGGTAAATGAAGTGGTTCTTATATAGCGCTTTTCTACTCTGAGCACTCAAAGCGCTTTACACACCTTGCCTATGAAGGTAAATGTTCTCCGTTTCCTGTTTGCATTGTGTTTTTCACTACTAGTTGGCAAGTAATTTGCGAGTGTTTGCAGACTAGCTGAGATCTTCCATGCAAACTATTGGTGACCGCGGCAACCTACTGAGGACCAAAAAAAATCACAAGGTTTTCAGTACAGCGCTGTGCACTTCTGTGTGACCAGTTTCATGCTAGCGACTGCAAGCAATCAGTCGCTAACTGGTCAGGAAATATACATGTTTACCAAGTGACCAGTCTCTACCAGGCCTGTGTTAAAAGGGCAGCAACCTCTGGCAATGACTCATTTTTCCCAAACTACCGGTTGTTGCCAGATGGTCCCCAACAAGACTAGTTCTCTGTGATTGAGGACTGAGGTACATGATTTGAGCCTGACCAATTTATCAGCAGGCTGCTGTTATTGCTATTACTTTCTATTGGCCAATTTGAAAGTGAAAGTTTTAAAAGTAAAGAGCTTCTGTTATGTGTTGATGTTGCATAGTTTGCCCACCGGAGGGCACTGTGTAACACATGTCTTTGGAACACCACAAACACGGTAAGCAGCAAAATCAGGCAAAGCATACACAAGTATACACAAGTATATAAATAACATATACGTTTTATGAAAATCCATACATACTTTGGAGTATTGGATTTTTAATTAATCAAAAATCAATCATTGTATTTATTTAGGACTCTGGTAGAATAAGCTAAGGGTGATGGACTGGTTGGCACACAATGTTAAGTTAATGCTGTGTACACAGAGGAGGAACATCATTTGGAAGATAAACACTTTCAAACTGCGTTTTGTGGGAAGGTTTTTGCATCCCGGTGACCTCTGAAATAAAACTTATGGCTCTCGCCTCATTGATTTAGGCAGGAGCTCGGTCCTAAAATAACTGTTCGATGGCAATAAGCTGGCTGCTGACGGGAAAGACGTGCTTCTACAAGGACTGCTGGTTACTTTAACTCAACTTTAGAGTGTCCTTCACACTTTGTTTCTCCAGGATTAAACAAACAAGATATAATCTATAAATTGGAAAGCTATACAAGTCGAGTTATATTGATTTTCTACCCTTTTCTACCCTTTGCTTTCAGTCGTGCTAAAACTAACCCCACTATTAATCTGGTTCAGTCAGACTCTCGGTACCCTGAGGGGAAAAAAATAAGAATTCCTATGTGTGTAGTTTATTCTTTGTGTGAAATATCCATAACTGTCATTACTTTAGAGTGACAAGAAAAAAACTTTTCAATTTCCTCTACTGAATATTTAACAGACTGATCAATAATCTGTACAGACACAATTCAATTTGTTGGCACAAGCGAGATAGACGACTGGTAAAAGCATTACACATCACAGTGTTATTTTGGCTAGCAAATCCTTTGTACTCGTATAGGCCTTTGTATGTTGAGCTAAACAGCAAAAACTATTAATCCCCAAAAGTCTCTCTTAACAAGTAATTTGCTTTTTATTTTCTTTGGCAGATTTTCAAGGGCACAGTGTTTCATTCTGATCCAAGCAACAAAAGGGGAAAGCAAAGAACTTCAGAGACTGATATTGACTTGAGAGAGGTTTATTAACAGTGTTATCAGGTAAATGTAAAACACTTGTCATAGCCGTTTGAACAAACACACAGCAATCCTCTTTTATCCATCTTACAGCTCAGTTGGAAATTTTTTATTACTTAATATGTTTGTGTGATAAGGAACTAATTCTGCGGCCTTGTTCTCTCTTTAATTTGCGCTGAGCTTCCTGGAGGAAATTTTCATTAAGTTTTTGTTCACAAAATGTGAGCAATTTTAAATCCACATTTCCATTAGCGCATTTTGATTCCCCTTTTTATTTTTACAAGTATTATGTGATAAGCTCACAATATGACCGTCCCACCTCTGCAGGGCTTCGGGTCTGATTACACACGGTGGTGTTTTAGGAACTGAGCTGTCAGTAAATACAACTGGAAAGAAAGAAAGTGGATTGTTTTTATTTTTTCCCTGTACTTGCAACTCCTGCTGGTTGTCTATGGCATGGAAAGATACTGTAAATAAAAGTCTATTTGTCAGACTATTTATATGTTTTAGAAAAATGACTCATCTCAGTCATACAATAAAAGATGAGCATAGCTATCATGAATCAGACTGTAGGATTGATAACACTGCATGCTTATTGGCTAATGACTTGCAATAGACAAGTTGGTGTATATGTGTATATATCTTGTGTATATGTTATTAGCACCACAAATTGAGCTCTAAAGTGCTACAAGAGGTTAAAGAAATTCCAGGGAGGACCTTCATCAATGTATCTGGAAAAGTGGACTTACATGGTATTCCCCATTTTCCATAACAGCACCTTCAAACTTACTGATACTGTTCAGAAAAATCAAATGACATATAACATATTAATGTAACGTTGTCATGTCATTAAGAGAAAAATTCTAGTCTAATCCGAATTGGCTATTTCTAACATTAGCATCCATTTAAAGATGAATTATCAGCGACTTTGAAACACGTGTTAGCTGTGACCGGCGATTGTTACATATCTTAAAAATGAGTTTTTTAAAAATCTAATTTTGCCTTAAACAAACCTCATTGTGGACACATTTTAAATGTGACTGCCAAATGTGCTGGACAGCAGTCTTGTGCTGATGCCTATCTCAAACTTTAGATGATTGAGCAGAGCAGTGGGATTAACTTCCTTTTTTTCTATTTAGGCCAGTGCCGATAGAGAAATCCACTGAGAAAAATCGCACTGAATGAGTTTAAACTTAATGTGCTTATCTTGTTTGAAAACCTTTCATTTCACAAAGTTCTGGGTGGGAAGGCTGATTTGTGCACCGTGACAGGTTAATGATTATCGAGCTCTATCTGTCATTTTCTCCTCATTTTACTTTGCTTCTTGTTATTTGTGCCGCAGATATCTTGACACAAGACATCACAAAAAGATCAATCTCCTCTCAAGTACACAGCTGAGCCCCCGGGAAGCCGCTTTAAGACGTATTGCACTCTCATTCTTTTGGGGATATGATTCTTTTTTGTTGCTGTTAACAAGTTACAAGTGCTTCATAGCCAAGAGAAATGAATACCGAATAACTAGCAAGGATCAATAAATCATTATGTTTAGTCATTGGGCTGAATAGAGAATAAATGACAGTCGAGGCAATTAAGAATAAAACGAATAAAAGACAAAAATTAAGGCTTGTGCTTTATCGTCAGTGGGAAATCTTTTTTAAATGCATTTTAGAGGTGACTGGAATGATTATAACTCTGGCAGCCAGATGCAAAAAAAAGAAAGAAAACATTCTCAGACATCACAGTTGCAAATAAAACTGATGCAGTCTGAGGTGAACCGTGCTGGAAACATGTTTTGTTTTTGTTTTTTTAATTGAAAAGTGTATTTATTTAATCCCCGAGTGTTACACAGGGGCACCTTTCATGCGGTGGTGTCACTGTAGAGAAAATAACAGTTAATCCCATGTCACAGGCTGTGAATCCTAAAGGGATCCTTTCAGTGCTCCAGAACCTACCATCCCCTGACAAAACACAGTCCCTTCTGGCGCTAACGGCTCCCCGGCTGTGACAAATATGGTTTGAGAAAGCCGGGAATAAAAATGAACACCACTGCAGTTCTTTATCCCGCCCCAGGTGAGAAGATGGGGCGGCGCTCTGCGCGATTTGATCCATGTCGAGCTGTAAGTGGATTAAAAAGATCCATTGATTCTCCCCTCCTTCTGTTCGCACATCACACTGGCGCAATTCATTGAAATGTTCCAAAATCTTTATTATCTGCCAAACTATGCGTGAACTTTTGAGCCTTCCACGCTGACTGGCAGCCACTCCGCACCGACTGTCCTTTAAATAACTTGCAATTTTGCCAGAAATGAGAACATATTGGCAAAATTCGTGTAAGTGGGCTGTGGGAACAGTGCTACCGTGACACCCTCATACTGTGAACATTATGTGGCTTTTTGAAAGCAATGAATTCTTCTTCTTCTAAAAAAAAAAGAAAAAAAGATCATGTTTTCATTAAAGATTTTGTTAGCAGCTCTGGGGAAGCCGAATCTCATCTGAATGACGATTGCCTGTCGATGCATTAGGTAATATTGACATTTACTGACCTCACTCTACCGGAGGAGCTTCTTATTCTCTCCTCTGCTCCTCCTCTCCGAGCTTGTCTTTTCTTTTTCTTCTTTTTCATATTATGGAAAACTAAGTTAGTCAGATAGAGGAGTGAGATTCAGCTGAAATGTGTAATGGTGTGAGAAGCTGAAATGTCTTTGCATCCTCCGACATCATTAAGTAGGTATAAATGCAAGCAGTAAGAGGGTGTTATGGATTGGTAGTTTTTTTGGAAATTACAGAGAGTATATGAAAATAGAGCGAATGCTACAAAGCCACAAATCTCAGCACATTCATCATGAAGTTACAGCAATTGACCGCTGACACTATCAAGCAGAAACAGATATGGTTGCTTTGGGCTCTGAGATTAAAAATGAAAAAAAAAAATCTGATTTATTGCCTATTAGAGGCCCACCAGAAGCTTTTTAAGGGATTGTTTGCTCATGTAGACTGTGGCAATTTAGGGAAAGCTGAGGTATACAGTTTGTGTTAACTAAGAGAGCAATATAACTTTTACTATTTAGGTTCAAATAAATTTTATGTGTACATAAGTCAGTAATGGGTTTTCTTTTAAAGGCAGTCAGGATTAAAGTTTGGGGGTTTTATAGTAATTCAAATAAGTCCCACAATCCCCCTCAATTTTTCCTCTGCATGAGTTCCAGATTGCTGAAGTCCAGGGAAGATTTTGTCAGTGCCAACTGGGAGCACCTGGACCCTATGTTCCCAAACTGTAAAAATGTTGTTGCCACGTCTTTTTGTCTTTCACTCACCTGCCTGTCTGCTAGCATGCTAGTAGTCATACATGTCCATACCACTGATCCCACCAGTTTCCACATCTAATTAGATTTGCATTTAATGTAGCCAAGTTTTTTTTTAAAGTTACTTTGTTGAAATGCAAATAGTGTGCCAAGCCTTTTTGTTGCAGCCTTACGAGTTAGGCAGTGACAAACTGGGGGCTCGTCCGGGATTCAGACACGGGACCTCTCATGTTTAAACTGAGAATCATGTCTCTGTACTAATCCTATAAGCTAAACTTGCAGTCATGTAAAAAAGAAAGTTTTTCAAATGAATCTCTGCAGTCCTGTGAAAGACGTACACCCTATGATTCAATAGTTTGATGAGCCAGCTTTAACAGCAATAACTTAAAGTAATGGTTTTCTGTATGACTTCTTATCATTATTTCACATCAGCGTGGAGGAATTTTGTCTCACTCTTCTTTATGCTGCTTCAATTCAATGAGGTCTGCAGACATTTTTTATATACAGCTCTGCTAATGTATTCAGTATTTTAATCAGGCTGAGGTGTGGACATAAACTGGGCTATTGCAACACCTTTTTCAGCCATTCTTCTGCAGATCTGCAGTTGTGCTCGGGATCATTTCCCTGTTGCATGACCCAGTTTCAGTCAAGCTTAAGGTGTCAGACAGACAGCCTCACATCTGACTCTCGAATACTTTGGTAAACAGAAAAGACAGCAACCTTGCTATTGATGTAATGCATTTTTTAATATACTTGGATAAGATGATTCATGGTTATTTGTCAAAAAGGAGAAGTAAAGCCAAGACTTTCAGGAGCCAAACTATGTTATCATGGACAAAAAGTTATTAGAGCAAAGTTTCTTCAACAAGACAGGGAGGGTCTGTCTATTAAATTCAAGTTTGCTGGACTTTCAGACCTGATTATGCACCACTGAACCTACGTTGAGTTACAATATCTAACTTCTTATCTGGCTAATGATACAGACGGCAACTTCACTGAGCTCCCAGCATGAGCACACAGTGAGAGGCAAGAGGGAAAAAATGCTTACTGAGTTCTTGCAGTTGCTTGAGTTGAAGTACTTCCTCCTCTCCCTCCTCCTCTCCTGAGCTGAAGTGCAGGGAAGAGCCTTCCAGCATAAACCAGCCCATCCTCCAGTAGTACAGGTCGTGACCTTCTTTGTAGTGGAGTCTGCCAATCAGTTCACTCTCTTTCCGCACTAGTCCCTCAACTTTAGGTGGGATGAAGCACTGCGGATCCGATAAGTAAACAAAAAGGAGTCTTATTTATTAGGAATGTCTATAATTAAAAACACTGGCAGCGGCCAGTGCTACCCCTCAGCCTCCTAGTACTTGCATTGTTATTGCAAAATATTACATTGACAAGATTTTCTGAAAACTTGACCACTGACCTCTAACCTTTGGGTCAAGGTCACTGAGATTCAATATTTTCTGAGATTTTTAGTGGATACACCTGTGTTATCAGTTTCAAAATCCTAGGTGACGTCCCTGTCAAGAAAGATACATCCATGATATAAATTTGAAACCTCTATGTTGCTTTGATCTCGACTGCCCGGCAGGGTGACGACAACAGCCTATTTTATTGTTTTTGGGGTTTTTTTAAATGTGAAACTAATAGCACAGCTGAAGCCTCATTTTCCTTAAACAGACACCCGTAGACACATTCACTGCTATTCTTTAGACACTAGGCTGCAATTCAAGCAGGAACAATCAACTGTGCCTAGGTCTAAAAACGAATTGATTAAAGATGCTGTGTGTTGCAGTGTCCATGATTGGGTTTCCTGGGAGTTGAGGATAAAACAGGGACAGGTTTGTGTAGTGTTGAATGATTCTGTCAGTACGTGAGGGAAGGGAAAGAGAGACTACATCTCTTAATGAAATAAGCAAAGGTAGGTTGAGGCTCACTGAAGACACAAAGAAAATAATTGTTTACGAGTGTCATTGTGCACTGTATCTGCAAACTGTGTCACCTTTGTTAGCGCCTGAATCCAGTCATGCTGCGTTTCCTGTGTTTCCGCTCCGAAAATCAGCAGTCGCTCCGTCTGCAGGTACAGCTCCACGGTAAACACAGCCCTGCCAGAGATGCACAGCTCACTATCAGATACGAGGAAATGAAAACGGCCTAACAGACGCACACAGAAAAACAGAAAACGGCTAACGAAGCATCCAAATCAAGCTTCAGTTTTCACGCGACCAATACATACGTTAAATCCAGGCAGATCTGCTGGGCAGCTTTCCTGAAGCAGCTGAGAGTTGAGTGCCTTTCTAAAGGCCACTTCTGTTTTACATTCCTCTACCAGATTTGTTTAAGAGTGGCGAGTTTGTTTATTCACCACTCCTATGGTGCTCTGGCACACACGTTCATTAGTATTTAGCCTCTATAATGTTCTATATGTGGGATCTTTGCTGTGCTCTCAGTGTCTCAGACTTGTTGCAGAGACACACTGCCAATGTACAGATACCGGCCATTTCTTTATATTTTGTTAGCTTTTCTATGCATGAATGATTCAAAGGTCAGTTTTAAGTGGCTTAAAATACAAAATAAAAAAATCATTCCTCTATAAGTGGTTAGGTACAAGGACCGGAGCAAAAATGGGTTAAAAGAAAAAAAAGGAGAAAGTTTTCATTAATTTCAATGCATTAATTTAACATTGCCTTGTGGTGCTGTAATTCATTAAACCACATATAAAATTTCATGTTCCTGTCTAACAAAGCGGTCAAACAGAAACTGGTACAAATAAATACATTCCTTCAAAGAACCATTACTAATTGCAAACTGCAAAAACCATTAAAGTTGTTTTACTGCAAACTGGAAATGATTATCAAAAATGTTCACTACAGCACAGTTCAAGCAGACTTTGGCTCATGTGTGGCCTCTGTATTTAGTGTTTTTCCCACCATTCTATACTTTTAATGCGAAACACACTTTATGAGGCGTTATCCCACCTCACGTGTTGACACAAATGCCATCGGCAATCTGTAAATAAAGCAACAACAAAGAAGCCCCCCCCCCTCGTATATCACAATCACAAGACTTAATTGGTTTTCACCCACCAAGCTCGAATGTCTACATTAAGAGGACAGCTTTTATAAAATTAGGAGCAGTTGGTTGTTTTAACAACATTTAATAACAATAAGATTCTTGTTGTGATCACTGTACAGGTCTTTGCTTAAATGTGTTGCATCGCTGGATATTCACCTGCCTGAAAACATATTTGAGCATAAAAATTGAAGGTGTGCGTGCACCAAACACGTGAAATGAAAAAAAGGAAAAAGAGAAAAAGAATAGGCAGTATGCACTCATCCATCCCCACACTCGCAGGTAAA
Organism: Pundamilia nyererei; assembly: GCF_000239375.1. Lineage (NCBI taxonomy): Eukaryota > Metazoa > Chordata > Actinopteri > Cichliformes > Cichlidae > Pundamilia > Pundamilia nyererei. The sequence goes on from NW_005187728.1 coordinate 51,170, forward strand.
ACCCTTGCTGTCTGCAACCCAAAGGCAACTATTAATCTTTGTTGGTCTTTCTCTTCCTGTTGTTTCTGCCTCCATCTCCCTCAGTGAAGGTGCACGGGTCAGAGTATCACTCGCTTAATGGTCGGTACATACTGGCGAGCAGTAGTTCCCTTTCTATTGGTGCGCTACAACGAGGGCAGCTCTAAATGCTACAGCGACGGCTGTTTAAGGTGGCGTGTCGCTGGGGTCACGGCAGCGCCAAGCTGCTCGCTTCTAAAGCGTGTCAGGGGAACAGGAGAGACATGGGTGTTTGTGCGCTCTTTGCGTGACCTGGCCCGCCCCCTTTCCCTGCAATCCCCCCCTGCTGCCTCCGCGCTGGGAGGCTTGCAGGTGCTTGTTAGAAAGGGGGTCCTAGAGGGAGTGCGAGGGAGAGAGCGGCGGGGGCGGGGTTACCTTGATGCGCTGGGGAAAATTCATTTGTAAAGAAAGGACAAGAGAGAGATGAGAGATGAACGCTGCATCATGAGAGTCCCAGAGGGACGGAGCGGCTGAGGGGGAAGAGGAGAGAAAGAAACAGGAAGCAAACTAGAAGGAAGGAGAGACAGAAAGGTGTTGAAATAATGATGTGAGCAAGAACATGAGCTATAAGAAGCAAACATGGGTCACTGTTTTGTGTTGTACATGGCATCAGTTTGAAACGGTTTGTCCCCTATGGACCACCTCACGGATAAACTTTATCTGCACAACAGCAAACTACATGTAGTTATCAAACTTTATGCCTTTAAAAAAAGTTGATGTGGACACCAGTTTGGTGGGAGAAGTCAGCTTAAGGCAGTAAGATGGTTTCTGCCTTTATTAAACGGTGATCAGAATTCGGTCCTGCCTGCCCTGGTACAGGGTGCAGCATTTGTTCTCATGGAGCAGAGAGCTCTGCAGGGATATTTCTGTCCTTGCTGTTGTTTAAATTTAAATTTAGTTTGAAAGTTTAGCTGTTGTGCAACTTTCAGGCAGGGGAAAAGAGTCACTAGGTTGGTTATGCACTGTAACAAAGGACAAAAAAAATGATACAGATCACAATCACGCTGCAGCAGGCGAGCGACACACGAGGTAACAAGCACACGACAACAATAGAAACACTAATTTTAGTAAAGAGTTTACTTTGAAGTCACTCATTTTCCTCTGTCCTGTAGTGGGATTTATTCATAGACTGCGAGATGACGTAACTTTGAGATTTCTTAAAAAGGGACCTGTTTGCGCTCCTTTCTCTCAAAGTACATACACTTGCACATGCGGTTAGGCTAATTGGTGATTCTAAATTGCCCGAATGGTTGTCTGTCTCTCTTACCTATCCCTGCGACAGGCTGGTGACCCGTCCACACTGCACCCACCTTCCCCCCCTATGACAGCTGCGATAGGTTCTAGACCCCCATGTGACCCTGAATTGGATTAGCAGAAGAAAATAAATGGACAGAAATAAGAAAATGAACACATAATGACATTTAGTCTCTTGCTTTGTGATGGTTAAAGTGCAACCAAAGAGGTGATTCAGTTAGTTTACACCTCAGAAGAGTCTGAAGTCTGTCTTTTTATGTGAGCCTGAGCCTGACCATCTAGTCTTAGTGACACATATCAGTCAGTTTTATCTGAATATAGATATGGAGATGTTCAAAATGTTGTCCTAGATGTTCAGCTGTCTGTCTGGTCCCACCACGTTTCCACAAGAGAAATTAAGGCACCTATGATACAAATGATGCAATTGTTAGCAGCCCAAGAAACTTTATTGCACGCCACGCTGTGCAGGACGGATCTGATAAACTTGGGTATGACATCAAGTTTGATGTACATGGACATTAGAATGATAATTCCCAGCTATGTCCTCCTGCGTGGGGACAAAACAGTTTTATAACACGCTTCTGCCGCCATAAATCAGCTATATTTCTTCTTTGTCTTTGTTATTTTGCATGTTTTACCTCAATCTACTCTGTCTGGCTTTTGTTTTGTTCGCACAATGATGCCACTGCTGCAAAGATCACAGCATCACCCTAAAGTTTGACCGTCAGTTTCCTCCTAGGTCGACCAGATGAAACCAGATGGAACCGCTCTGCCTGTGCAGCTTTGGAGGCATATCCAAAGATATGATTCTTCCACACTTCTCATCTTTTTATCCGGGACTCTTTAAGTAAGAATTTCAGTTCTACTACTTTGCACAGATGAAAATCAAATAAGGAACCCTCAATTTTCACGCGCATGCTGCCACCTTATCACAGCAATCAAAAGAGCTCTCTGTCCTTTATTGCACATGTGAAAACTCCATGATTAAGGAAATATTTCACACATTACTGTAAAAAGCTGACCCTCCTTATTAGAGACCAGATTTTTAAATTGGTTCAATTCAATTTTCAAGTAGGCTTCAATTACACACGTGCGTGCTATTTTAAGTGTGCTGGAAAATAGTTTTTTATACTAAGAGTGAGTTAAGAAACACTTCCTCACAGAGGAAACCTGCTGTACAAGACTTACCTGTGTTTAAATGTGCACAAACTTATCTACATGTATTTTTGTAGTTTTTTAGTTTCTCCTCAATGCTTTCGTGTACCTCGGAAAAGCCTAAACTCCCTGCCCTACATAGAAACGCCATGTCACTTGCAAAGTCGACGTCTAAGCTCTTCCAAAAAGCTTGTGTGCGAGAGGAGGACATGATAACGAACATGACAGATAATGAAACCGCACCAACAAGCAGCTAAAAAGGACGAAAAAGAAGCAGTTCCAGGGCTTTTAGCTAAATCTGAAGGTTGGAATCGACTTACAAATATTCTTGTCAGAACAGGCAGATGAGTAAGAAAATAATTTTTAGGCAAGGAGAAAAAAAAATCAACTTATCACCAGCTAACATACTCCCTTTGCATTAATTCCTTAGGAGTGGATTTCTAATATTCATAAACTTTAGCCAACGTATGTTTTGGGGCTGCGCTATAATTCACGGTGTCCTCTGCCACGGTGAAATTACCCAAATGCCATGTTTAATGGAAATGACACCTACGGTCTCCTGCAGCACGGTGATAGGCTGCTGGTGGGAGTGTGTCATCTGCATACATTAATATTCATGAGCGGCAGACAGTGGAGAGGTGAGACGTCCCGGCTCTCTCCGTGCACGGGCATGCTGGGAACGCTGGAAGTTGCAGGATTGAGACGGAGCGAGGCAGAGCTTAATCTAGTGAAACGCACGGCCATTATGAGCGCCAGCGACGGAGAAATAATAGCTGTTGCCGAGGTCACGCCGTGACCTGTAACTGAGATTTATGTGCAGGGCTAAAAATGGTGCAAGTCGATGCTGCTTTGTAGAAAACTCACCAAACACGCACACGCATGATTATCAGTGTAACCTGTCACGGCAGTGTGTGTGTGTGTGTGTCCAGCTCATTAAAAAAGGTCAAAGTTTTAGCAAGCCAGATGTGTCTCTAATGGCTGTATACATAACATTTACAAATAAAAGCATTGTTTCCTCTTCATAACATCTGCTGCTATCATTAAGGACTTGGCTTATGCTTTAATCATAAGCAGTTATCAGACTCCGAGCTCGGGAACAGGGGGACAGGCACATGAACGCACATACAGGATGCAGTGGGAGTGTGACGCACGTGAGCGGGGACGTATGGGGACATCTGCTGATTCTTTTTTTGAGTGTTTGTACCACTTCCACAAGAAATAAATAAATAAGGAAATAAAAGTTTGTTGTCAAAGCAACTTTCTTTTGCTGTTTTTTGTGGTGTAGCTGCATCATAATCTGACTGAGGAGTGCTGAACGCAATCGGGGTGAGGTGGAACGGTAACACGAACACAGGAAGTGGCAGTTAAAACTGCATCCCCACCAAAGTAAATAGTAAACATAGCGCTCATAAAGCCCTGATGGTTCTGTAAAACTGAATAATGCTCAGTCTGAGGTTATGCTAATGAGACACACGACGAGGGGAAAGAAACAGAGCAGAAGCCTGGGTATACATCCACGTCAAGCAGGCTGTGGTGCTGCAATAGATGAATAACACGTGCGGTAAAAATTATTTTAACCAATAAAAGAAATAAATTATTCAAAATGCCTTTTGTGTATGTGTGACACGTGTGTCCTTAAAGCAGATTTAACAATCACATAAATTATGATTTAGTAGAGAGGATGCAAATGAAGCATTTCAAAGCAGTTTAACTGCAGGGTTGTGCTGCGTATGCTTATGTACGAGGGATGTGCATGAATAAGAGTAAATTTAAATGTTGAGTGTTTATGAAAGCCTTATTACCTTGTTGATCTCCTGCAAAGTGTAATTTATGTGCGGTCCCCACATACTGGATTTAAATTAATGTTAAATGCTCGACATTAATAGCACAGCAGGGAAAGCTGTGAATATCTGGTATGACCAGGATGGGATGCGTGACTTGCAGAGGTGTCCCTGGCTCTAAATAATGGCACACAATAAAGACGGATTGGTGTGAAACATCGCAACAACTCTGAAGGTCATCGAAGGTTCGTAGAGATGCGCAAAGCCAGAAAAAGCTACAAACGCCTTTATGAAGACCAAAGTGTAAACCAACCCACAAAAACACAAATCATCTATAAGAAAATAGCTGGCATCATGCAAAGATCACACCAAGTGCAGAACGTTCAATCCTGAAAGTGGGCCAAGTGTAGAAACACAACATCTCTGCAGAAATCTCTAAATCTGCGTTTGTAGCTCCACTGTTAGAAAACACTGAATAAAAGTGATGCTAATGGAAGCATTGTCCCCCTCTGATATCTCAATTTATTTCAAGTTGAAGGCTTAGGCAAAAATTTATAATGTTTTGTCTGAAAGCGGAGGGAAAAAACCCTAAAAAATGTAATTACAGCACGGGATAGAGCACAAGTAGAGGGAGCATCAAGGTTTGGGCTTTGCTTCGCTACCTCGGAGCCTGGATAGATTAACTGACGGAATGACAAATCCAAAATTGTACGAGGTGATTTTAAGGAAGAGTTTCATGGCAAAACTTAGAGGTTGGCTAATTTAGTAAGACAATGAGCCAATAAGAGCGAGGTTTAAAGAACTGTTACAGTCTCATGGGCTACTATAGGACATGTGATGGTGTTTGTTGCTGCTCTGGGAGGTTTGAGGTTATTTGAGGTAGTTCTCTCTGGACAGCTCATATTGTGAGTTTAAAAAAATATCATTATGTTTAAGAAATACATAAAAAAAACAAATGTTGGCACTGTCTTACACCCATATTAAAATAACAGCAGTAAAATAAGTTTGATGTTCATTTGAAAAGAATCAGTTCAAGCTTAGGGGAACACAAAAAGTTTTGAAATCTAGTCCGTGATTTGGACTGAAGTAATTTCCTGAAGCCTTTAGATTTTCTTCTTCATGTACTCACTTTCACTAATTAGTTGATTTGTGTGTGCATTCATACCCAGCTCCAGTCATCGTCTCTGTGTGGTTGACAGCCAGGCTAATGACTTCGGTGGCGTCCACCCTGCCAATGGCTGAAGGGCTTCGCTCGCTCTCATAGTAACTCAGGAAGCCGCCTTCCAAAGTACACCAACGGCGTGCCATGTCTGAAATTCACACATACACAGAAAGCAGCATTACAAATACTGTGTATAAGGCCAGGCCACTTAGTCATCCATTGGTGCATTCCAATGATAGAAAAAAGGACGTAAGAAAGCTTCTGAAACTACTAATTAAACACTAGTCAAACTTGTATTAAAGTGGTGACTGATAAAAACGCTGCTCTTTTGCTGCCGGAGTTCGCTTTGTTTTCAGCCTTTTGGTTGCGGTGGAAAAATGTGTACTACCTTCCCGGTTGGGGAGTGGTTACTGGAGGTTGCTGGCAGTCAGAATCAGAATCAGAAAAAGACAAACTTTATGAATCCCAGAGGGAAATGGAGTCAACTGGTAAAGTGAGTCGCAAAGATTGTTCTGGTGCTAGTGGATTGTTGCAGTCGCTGTTGCTTTGCGCTGAAAATACCAACTTATCTGCAAAAGCCTTGGTAACTACAAGCAGTGACAGTTTGCCTTCAAAGTTAAAGATATAGCTTACTGGCACAACTTTTCCTTTTAAGGCAAACAGTTGCCACTTCACGTTTCAGTACCATTCAGGAGTTGGTTAGCAAGGTTTTGCAGACAAGCTGGTGAACACAAGCAACAGTTTTCTGTGCCACACCATGTAACTTTTTGCAGTCAACTGCACCTACCGGCAGCAAGCAGCCTCCTGCAACCACTCGCCAACTGGTCAGGGAACGCACATTTTTCCCTAGCGACCAGTGGTTACCATGCGGTTGGCTGGGGCCTTAGCTATTTTATCATATACTCTTAAGGGGTTTGTCTGCATATACATTACAATATTCTGATCTATGCCTGATGCTTTTAACTGTTGCTCATCCATCACTACCTAAACTAAATAATGAGCTTCTAGGTGGGACCGTGTAATGTTTCTGAACAGTCACCATTGCTGTGGCCACAACAGTATGATCTTCATGAGCCAGTTCATGGTGCCAGCGGTGTTAATGCAAACAACCTGATGAAACAGTCATCATTGACAAAACTTCCCCCAACTGTGCACTTGCTGCTATAAGTCACATGCCTGATGTGAAAAAGTTATGCTGACTATTGACTTCACCTGATCAATAGTCAGGTGAGCTCAGCAGTCAACTGACTATTGATCAGGTCCCAAAGCAGGAAAGGCCCTCACCAAGACTGAAGATTGAAAAATTCAACATCATAAACACATTAAGTCTTTATTGTTGGCTGAATAATGTATTTATCTGTTTATTTTTTGTATATAAATATGATTAGAGCTGAAATCAATCAACATCATTCACTGAGTGTGAGAAACACTGCGGTGCTTTACTTAACTTGCTAAAGTTTTACAGTGATTTTACTTTATGTTACAAAAGTAGGCTAACATGTTAAAAATGACTTATTTAATTAATTTACTTTCACTTTGAAATACAGTAATTAAATCACTCTATAGTGGTAAGGCTTTTCCCGCTTTACCTCTGTAAATAATAAAGACCTGGAAAACATGGTATTACAAAGGTACGGGGACCACGTCTTTGTCCACCTGAGGTTTGCTAGCACTGGCCATTTGGTAGCCAATGGATGCTTCTGATCCAAGCAAACAAAGTAAGAGGATGAATGTGTTTGTTTAATAACAAAAAACACACACACAATATGCATAACACAACTGTACTTATAACAATATAATCTTCATTATCTTTGGAGATATATTTCACACACAAACTTGATTCCACCTTGAGATAAATGTGTAGCTTGGACTCTTATTTGACCTCAATATGTTTATTATCTCTACTGTAAAATGTACATTTGCATTTTGATAGAACTGGATAAACTGTCTATTGTTTGTAAAGTCAGAAAAAGCCATTAATTAGAGGCAGTAATCTGAGTGATTGGCTTCGGGACAATTAGCACCACTCGAACCTTATTTAACTCAGCTAATGACTCTCTGCAAGCCGAAACAACACTTTCAAAAAAACTGTTTAAAAGTTCAGAGATTAGACGTTATTGCAGTTTTCACAGACAAACTGCAGCAGATGAGTAAATGTCACATGTCGCCTGCACACGCTCTCTTTGTGTGCAATTAACTCATAAACCAAACTAGTCAGATAATGGTACCACACCACCTACAAGTGGATATCCTTACACCATCATCTGATGTGCATGTTGTGGTTGTCAGCACACATGCCCCACCCACCTGCTGATCAGACCTTCTGTTTTTGGGAGGCAGCCAATAAGAAGAAAGTTAAGTTGAAGGAGCCTGAAGTGGCTTTTTTCAGGCACTGGAGGAACTGAGCAGCTGCACCAAGACCCAGTAATACTGTGATTCAAGCAAAGCTATTCTGCTCAAGTTAAATAAATCGTCTTCCTGCTGCTCTCCTTAGGGGTCACCTCAGAGGATCACCTGCCTCCGTCTCATCCTACCCTTGTGTCACACCAACCCTCTGCATGTCCTCCTTCCCTACATCCATGAGAGTCCTCTGTGGTTAAAGCACAACATTTTAAAAAGCCTTTCAGAAATGATGTAAGTTGAGTCCAAATTGGGCAGAAAGACTGTGGTCTCCATTTTTAAATGATCAAAAGTAGTTCTGGCATGGCGTGAGGAACATCTCACTGTTCAAAGCCAGATCTGCGTCCACGTGGCAGTTATTTAAGAAGACCGCACGTCAGTTTCAATAAAATATAATATACACAGCATGTGAGGGCATACGCACAAACGCATGCACGCAAAGATGTACACACTCTCAAAATTAGAACTGTTAAGAGACTCCAAGCAGCAAGCAGATTTCAATCAACAAACATGATCTCAGAGGAAAAGCTGGAAAACACACACAACATTGTCTTTCATGACTGTCTGACTGTGCGATTTACATAGCCAATGAGCATGAAGTTCATGAAAACATACCTAATTTTGGATTTTCAAAGTCACCGTGCCATCTGCTTTTTTGTTCCGCAACAAACATACACACTCACTCACACACACGCATGCACACACACACACAAACAGCTTCCCACCCCACACCCCCTGTCGCTTGCGACTCCAAAGTTTCCACTGTATTCATCTCATGAATATGCTAATTGTGCATTCCACTGCCAACTGTGTGTGATGTTTCTGAAGGAACAGATATAGTTCCAATAAAAAGGAAGTGTCTACAACTGGCTGTTAAAAGAAAAACGATGTGATAAGCATGGGAAAAGGAGGATGTCAGTTTTGCTCTATTCACCCTTGCACTGCCTCTCTTTGTGGCTCTTTCTGACTTTTCTTTGTGTCTTTTGTCTAAGAAAAAATAACTATTTGGACACAATTCTGTAAACAGCTTTAAAAATGCAGTGACTAATACCTAACTGCTTACTGTGGCATTAAAAAATACTTTTCTTTTGACCCCACTTCACTTCCAAGAAAAGAGTTATTCCAACAGCTAAAGATTCATCATCTCCATTTGAAAGCGACCAATTTCTATTTGTATGTAGGACACACACACACACACACACACACACACACACACACACACACACACACACACACACACACACACACACAC
>NW_005187728.1:60372-79449 GCF_000239375.1 Pundamilia nyererei
GAAAAGATTGCCATGCACTTCACTTTCGCTTCAAATGTGTCCCTGAATCACTAAGGTTTTGCAGAAAATGTCATGTCCATCATTTCTTAACAGAGAATAGCTAAGTCGTTGTTTCGTGCTGCACTGCCTCTGTAATTTCGCCCTTCCTTCTCTCTGTCCTGTCCCTAATAGCTTATTAGCCGAAAAGTTTCCTTTGTACCACGTGAAACCTTTAGCACAATCATCCTCTTAAAAGGCACACTTGTTTTCTGAACTGAAGTCAGGTGCCATCATGAGCCCGCAGGAACGTGGCATGTTGGTAATTTTTTTTTTTTTAAGTGTCTTTGTAATGGTTCATGTGGTGGTTATGTGGGAGTTTAGGTCATGTATGGACGAAAGTACTACTAAACATGGCACGCAGTACTGTGCTGCTCTTATAAATCATACTGCTCAGTAAGTTAATGTTGTTATCTGTAAGATATATGTATAAAATATACCCAGGAGGATCTGGTGTTGTTTAAAAGGCAAAGGTGGTACCTATTTGGTGCTGTCACGGTTCAGTTTACTGCATTTTACATGAGGCTAACTAATAAATAAACAAGTTTTCATGGCATTATTTTTTAAATCACCCTCACTTCACTTTTGCCCCCTGGAACTTTGTTGAACAGGCTGAACTCTCATGAATTTGCAGATTCCCGTCAAATTTTACGCCACAATCACCAGGCTGACATTTGGAGTTCACATTCAATGTCTCGACAACTGCTGAATGTCGTTCAGTCCAATTACAAATTTAGTGCAGACGTTCAGGTTTTGTTTTGTTTTTTTTGGTTAAATGTCTTTACGAAGGAAAAACTTCAAATTGTCAAAACAAAAAAAAAAATTGATCATCAAACAAGAAATGGGTTTGTTTGTTTTTTAAAATCTTCTTTGTGTTGCAGGCTTAACGGACAAGGTTACAGGAGGAGATGCTGACATGTGAAAACCAGTAAAAGAATGGCATATCTCTTCCATATAGGAATTGCTCCTAAACCTGGGAATCTGGGCCTCGACAGAGGGTAAGCGTTCACGTGGACACTCCATACAGCACCTTGAACGTCTTAAATATCCTCTCATTTCTCTAGATTTTGCTTCCACGGAGTCAGACTTTGTTGTAATTTTTGAACATGGTCTACAGTAAGAGTTCTTTAGGCTTTCTGAAGGTTTTTAAAGTTTCAGCTCCTTTTTCACTCAGTCTTGCTTAACACTGACCTGTGAATCATTCAAGCATAAAACAACTCATAACTCAAGGGATGAACCGGCATTGTGTCTACACACAACAGACGATTTAGGCACTATGTTACTAGCAGCCTGTTGCAAAAACACATGGAATAGAATCGCCCTTTATTTTCATTGTGCAAGTATAATTCCCACATTCGTATTTCTTTAGATGAATTTATGAAAATACTACAGATAACAGTTTGAGAGGCATAAAACAGTATTTTGCATTAAGAAGGGAATGCAAAAGAGCTGTTGGTGAAAACTTGACATATCTCAGCATGGCATGCTGTGTCACCTCCAAGTGGAAGACAAAAGCAGAAGTCCAAAGCCTAAAACCAATCTTCAGCAGTTGAATAGTATCTGAAAGTCATGTCCTTAAGAAATAGGAAAATATTCGAGCAAAGACCTGACACAGGACGTGAGACAGGCATCTGGCCCCTCGGTTGATTCGTCTACTGTTCACTGAAGCCTCATCAGAACGGGTCTCAGTGGAAGGCTGGCTGTCAAGAAGCCATTGTTAAAGAAGGGAAACAGGGAGAGGTATGCCTGAGGTATGCCAAGCTATATAAAACGTGTGCCGAAAATCAACAGCAACAGGTCTGATAGAGGTATGAAACCAAATTTTAAACTTTGGTTTAGATCATATTTATATGTACAGAGGAGGTCAGCAGAGCTGTACAACAGTAAGCACCTACAGCCATCTGTAAAACACGGTGGAGGCTCTGTCACGGTTGGCCTGCGTGTAAGCCACTGGTGTTGGAGATCTTGTCAAAATTGATGGAAATATGAACACAGAAAAGTACATTCAGCATAGCTGGATAGAAAAACATAAAATAAATACGATTTTTGAAAGTCCTTCAAACTTTCTTGTAAGAAATGACACGAAAGCTTGCATGAGAGCTCAGGCTGTGTTGAAGCTCATCGACAAGCTCGTTTGAATTGTACAAATTCTAGTTTCCCTTATATGATATATTTACATATGCATGTTTGCACATTTCCCAAGAAATTGCTGCACAAATTTCCCATTTTGGTGAGAATATAAAGAGATGATGGGTGGCTCAAGACACAAACACAGTACTATAAAGTATAAGAAACTGCGTGTGATTAGAAATTTACAGCTGCCATAAGGTGTGTTTACCCATTTTTCCATAACTAATGCATATATATTTTATACTATTCATTTGGTATTGCTGCAGATGTCTCATTATAATCCCCCATAACAACTACACATTTAAAACATATTAAACTGACAACAGGCAGCCATCAAGGCATGATAACAAAGTAAATGTTGGTTGTGCAATGAATTGGCTATAGAATAATGACAAAATGAGTGTTTGGATTGGTTGCTTAAAGCCTTGTTTTCACTATGCAATTCTAGCTAAACTTCCAGGAAAATGAAAACTTGATCTGGGCGGCCAAAACAATCAAATAATAGTGGTTTTATTTTACTCCTGTAGCTGAAATAGTAGACCGTGAACAAATAAAGCTCAAAATGGTGAGCTTTTTTTGTTTAAAATAACTCTTAGATATTGATTTTTATTGAAGGTTAACATGCCGGAGAGGTCCAAAACCTCTCATCAAGGTCATAAAAAGTTACAATGCCTTTGAAATATGCAAACGAGCAGACCTGGATATTAGGAATATTAATGGATATCATTGCGACGCTGCCATTTGTGGCATCTAGATCCAATCTCCCTGAACAGACATGTTCAAAACCTTCCATCTATGCCGAGGACACAAAGAAAACATTTTTAATTTCCTCTTCGTCCAAGGACAAAGACACTAAAAGTCCCACTGTGAATCCAGGAAGCAAATTGCTGTGGGATCCTGAGTCTAATCAGAGTGGACACATGAGTGGGCTCCCTACTCTACCACTTTTAGAAGAATTATCCTAATAATGGGCAGCAAAACCACAGGTACAGATTCTCACATACAGCCTTAACACGTCGAGGAGATCGTAGAAAGGGGGGCAGCCACAAGGTGTCACAAGTCAAGAATTTAAAAAATCTAATTGGAGACATCAGTACTGATCTTCTTCGGGCTTGAATTGGGAATGAATGTTTGATTTGATGGATTATGGATAAGACAGAAGACACACAAAGTAGACGAATGTCTATAAAACCAGGCAAGGAAGTTGTACTCTAGATGCAGGACATGTGATGCTGCCATTTCAGTGCCATATTGGCATGGTCTCATGCATACAATGAGTTTCAATCACTTGAATGCAACTGTGTTAAAAATGTGTGGCACAAGTTACTTCCTAACACAGCAGTGAATGCCTTTGGATCCCTTGAAGATATTCCCCCAGGAAACTGGCTTTATCAAATATCTGCACATCACCCAATCATGTGCATCTATCTTCCCTCTTTGTTTGTGGTTCGGCATTTCCTTAGCGGGTGGGATACCACTAGCTTCCACACAAGCACCAGCGCAATAGCAGGAACAATGGTGCTTGATTTACAATCAAGCAGCTGCGTCCATTGCCAGCTGTTCCCCACACACAGCAACGGCCCTGCGGCCCAGCCGTTCTCCGCAGGAGTCCACAACCAGCCGCCAGAGACAACGCCTAGCGGAAGCCAAGCGTGGTACAAGCCTGCACCCGCTAAATCGGGCCAATTAGCTTATACACTAAAAGCTCTCCCCGCATAGTGTTTTCCAGAGGAAATCTACTATGTGGAACCTCAGTTTCTCCTTTTGCTGCTCCTTTTCCCTTCACCTCCTCTCTCACTACAGCAATTTGTGAAATGTGCTAAATGCTCCAAGAGCGCACGATGAGCAGGCTGATTAGACAAATCAGCCAGTCAATGTGGCATTTAAACTGTCTTATTGTTCATTGACTGAATGGGCCGCATTTATAGAATAACAAGTTTACTCAAAAGTTTTAACTCTGAATGTGTATCAAGTTTTATTTTTAACCGCGCTCGCCCAGATTTACCCAAAAAGTCCCCCGAAACTTTTTATCGACGCGGCGCAGGCACCCATTTCAGTATGCATCGAAATAGCCGGCTGTGCCCCTCTTCCACTGAATCAACCTCTTCCCTCGCTCACTCTCCCACCTCTACCCCTTCCACCAATCTTCTGTCTATCTTGCCATCAGACTAAAATATCTGTGATGAAGACATCTGCTGGACAGCTTGTCAGGGGGGCTGGAAATGGAAATCGAGAAACTGAAGGGATCTGAACGATCTGTCTGTGCCAGAATTACAGCCCACTTCATTACAGGGAGGAATGGACAGATATGGCATAAGATAAAGGGAAAAAAATACACACTATCTGCCATGTATTTCTGGCTTTAGCAACAGCACTGCTTACTCATTTAGGCAGGAGGCGCGGTTACATAAACACAGACACCCCAAAAAGTACATTAGATTAAGACAAATTGTTTCAATGGGCTTTGTCTAGTGCTCGTGAAATAAAAACAGAGCAGTATAAATGTGACTACTTAGAAATTGTAATTATTTAAGCAGTCTTTGAAAGCAAATTTTTACCATAAACCACAAAGAAGATTTGGTTCACTATCAAAAACCCGACTCTAACTTTGTAGCTGCAAGTAACTGAATTGTCCACACAGATTTCTGTCCTCAGTAAAATGTAATTCCACATCTGTCTCTTCTCTCTTCTCTTCTGAGCTAGTGTTGCTGGGGAAAGGGAAAAAAACAGAGCACTGCTGATGAGGGAAAAGACAAAACTAATCAAACAAAATTGAGGATGCCATTTCCTTGCTGCCACTCACCATTTCAGACACTAACTGTCTCGCTTTCCCCTCAAAGGACTCACACGAGCGCACACGGAGAAGTGCACGCTCTTCAGTGTGGGAGTAGCATGAGTCACCGCTCGGCCCGTTCGAAGGGGGAGGACTTAATTGACGCTGGAATCAACTGTACAAACCGGATATGAAGCCGAGCTCAAACACAACAGGAAGCGGGAGGTAAAGTGGTGCCACGCTGCCGAGGACGGTGGAGCGCTGTTAAATTAAACAAGGAAATTTGTTTTTCTAACCCTAATCTATATTAGCAGCAGTGTCTTGACTTAACATGCTGCCAAATGCAAAGCAGGCGTTGTATTTTATTTCATTACTGTGGGCCAGCACACTGGTCCTCGCCCCCCAGCCACCTTTTCAAAGGCATTACCAAAAATGCTTGCCAAATTAATTTACACATACTAGTTCCCATCAGTGGAAGCACAACAGCTCACTAGAGCTCTCTCCAAGCCAAAAAAAGAAGGTGAAGTTTAAGACACTGTGGCAGAGTGCTTTTATTAAGCCATGAGCACAAGCTACTGTATGAATTATTAAGGACTTTGGTGCATCTATAGACCATCAAACCATTAGCCTGCAAGCAAAAGACATCCAGGAGAGCACATTCAAAAATACCTCACCCCTCTGCGCTCGCAAAGTCCTGACAGCGTTTCCTTGTGATTGAAGAAGTTGGAACACACCGAGTTTTGAACCCAACCCCTCTGAATTTTTCAGCAGCTGCAGTTAAAGCACCATTAAAGCACAAAAGCTGTGTCTGCGTGGTTTTCTATAATTGATGAAATAACAAGGTATTTATTGGAGGAAATATCACAAGCACTTATCTGAGGAGATGGCGCGGCGACTGCAAGTGGTATAAAATGCACGACAGTGACCAACAAAAATGGGCACCTGTAGTACTCTGTCTGAAACACCCGCTGTATGTGGAACAACAACCCATGTACTCACGTTCCATCTCGGCTTTTATATTAGGATACAAGATGGTAAATGGAGTGGTGACTATATAGTATTTTTCTACGCTAACAGAGCACTCAAAGCGCTTTTTTTACTACAAGCCTCCTTCACTCAGTCACATTCATACAAGTGCTTTTCTTTCTATATCCAAGCACCTCATCTAATAGTCGCACACACACAACCTCCGATGGATACATCAGGGGCAACTCTGCGTTCATGTCAAAGTACGTCCAAGGATACTTCAGCATGTAGACTGGAGCAGGCACTGGATAGATGACCGGCTCTACATCCTGAGCCACAGCTGCCACAAGATTCCCAGGCAAGCGACCATCCAAGTACCAACCATTGGGCATGCTCAGGGTGGTATGGCCTCGAGCAGAGACTGTAACCTTAAGATATACTTAACTAAAGTTACTTTCAAGATGGCTACAGCGGGTAGATCGAGCCAGTGACCTTTTGCTTACCAAGCCAACGTGTTAACCACTACAGTCTAGAGCCGCTCTCACTGCTCTGCAGACACATCAATGTATTTTTTGGCAAAGCATTCACGTAAACAACACCAGCCAATATTAAACAGCTTGGGGTGGTTATTTATGACTTCTTACTAAGATGACAGTACAATGCAGTTTAAAAATTATCTTGTTATTACAACAACTTAACATTTTATATTTTCATCAGATACAGGTCCACCGACATTCAGTAATGACCTATTCTGGTAGGTCATTTATTGTGAATGTAGATGTGCTCACCAACTCCTGAGGTGCACAATGAGTAACAGTAGCTACTGCTCCACCTTCTTTCCAAACCTCGTCTGGCATTAACATCAGCACAGAAACTGTGCACCGGGAGCCTCATAGCACGCATATCCATAGCTGAGCAGCTAATTTAGGCTACGTCCACACTAGCTAGGATAAATTTGAAAACAGTGTTTTCCGCATCCACCCTATCATTTTCAGTCATTTTCACAGAGTTGTGCGTCCACATTGAAATGTCCGAAAACACTTACATTCCATTACTGCGCATTTACCTGCCTCATTTCTGTCTGCCGTTTATTTACTTTCCGGCTCTTTGAAACGTCGCAGCAAAATGTCGAGGAAAAGCACAGTTTTTTAAATTGACTAACAATGAGGTGGAGTTGTTGCTGCGAGTAACACAAAAGTACAAAGTTGCAAAAGCGAGTGAGAATTAAAGAATTTGAAGAAAAGCTATCTGACGCATGTACAGACTGATATTAATCTTTAACAAGGCTGTCAAGATTCAGAGCAAACAAAACAACTGCTGTATAATGCCCTCTGCTATCTTAGTTTAATTGGTCACATGACTGCATCACATGACTAAAATGTGTCATCGTTTTCGAAAAGGCTCCGGGTTCGCTGTCCACACTGCGAGGCGAAAACTGCGTTTTCAAATGTATCTGCTTTGGAGAGCGTTTTCAAAACGCTGCATTTTCCTTGAGTGAAAACGCCGTCTCAGTGTGGACGGAGGGCCAAAACGGAGAGAAAAAGATGCGTTTTCAAACGAAAATGTATTAGTGTGGACATGGCCTTATGTGTAATGCGTAGAAGGCTCTATAGCAGGGGTGGGGGAACTCCAGGCCTCGAGGGCCAGTGTCCTGCAGGTTTTAGATGTGTCCTTGATCCAACACAGCTCATTTAAATGGCTAAATGACCTCCTCAGCATGTCTTGAAGTTCTCCAGAGGCCTGGTAATGAACTAATCATTTGATTCAGGTGTGCTAAAACCTGCAGAACAAGTTCCCCGTCCCTGCTCTATAGCGTTACAGAATAACATTTAACCATTTCATTTGCTTTCATTTCTATTTTAATGAAAAACATGAAGAACAAGGCATGAATAAAAAATAATAAAAATTTGTAAATTCAGTTTTACAAAATCTAGTTTCATTCTGTTGATACAACATGACCAGAATATAAAAAAATGAATTAATCTGACTTTTTTTTCCCCTTTCAGATACACTTCAAAACTGGTCATTTGATCATTCTGGTTTCTTGTCGAGCTTTTTTCTTTTGCAATGAAATCACCTTGTTCCCAATTTCCTCGGTGAGTAACCACGTTATTATGGCTAATACAAATTTTGGCCAAAAACTATGAAATTAAGAGTCAAGTTGCATTACACTGGAATTATCCTTTAACAAATGAAATGAAAATGAATTTCATTTGTGCGGATAATGAGATTTTTCGAGAGATACTCGGCTAAATTTTCCACAATTTTCTCTAAGAGGCAATTTCCCCAGACCTCAGCCCTGTTCATTAGCCAGCATGTACAACCGCCAATGAGAGCAGTGCATGTGTGGGATAATGGAAATGGAGGTAGATCATGCTGAACATGAAGGAGATTTAGCTCATTCAAGTGGCAGGTAGTGTTTCTCCCCCATCCCTCGTCCCACTCCTCCACCTTCCCAATAACCCCCTTCCCCAGAGGCATTACCCAAAGCTGGCTCCTTCTCCTAATTACCCATGGGCCCCAGAAATGCTCCAGCTGTTTGGAGAAGTGGGACCACTGCAGAGCAGGAGGTTCAGCAGCAGCTGATGAGTTGGGTGAGAAATGGAAGCTGATTAAAAGTTTTAAACTCGCTTGGAAGACAAAAGAAAGAGAAATTTGAAGTTTTGGAGAAGGCATCTCAGGTACATTTCCAACGGATTTGTGCTAAAATTCTTTCTTTAATTAGTTTTTTTGTTGTAGTTTTTTGTCAGATTTGCTCCGTGCTTCCGTAGTGCATTCACTGATGATTCATCTAACATACTTGTGTCTGACAAGACCTCCCAGAGGACGAGGAAGAACTCGTTTGAAAGACAAATTCATTGATCGTTGTGACTGTGACTGCTTGCTGTACAGATTAAACGATTGGCAGTTTGACAGCTGACAGACTGACACTGATTGATCGATCAGCGCTTAACTGGAGGAGACCTCTGACAAACATGCAGCTTATATTGCTTACAAATGGACTGATGGATGGATTGGACTTGCCTGTGATTTGCAAAAGTGCCATTTTGACTCACCATCCCTACCGCGACGGTCCAACGTCGCCTTGGTAGATGAAGATGAGATGTAGAGGAAACCGTCCATGAAGATGGAAGCCTCAGGCAGGCAGGCGTTCTCTGACCATTGGTCCAGTCGAGGGAAAGCTACAAGGGAAGCAGAGGAGGAACACATGAGCAAAGAAATGGTTTTCCTCAAAGAATGTAATGGCACCCGTCTATTCATTCATTCCTTTACTGCCATTTATGTTACCTTTTTCTCAAGGGATGCAAAGCAAAATTAAAGCTGGAGTAATCAGATTTTTTAAGCAACATTGGAGAAAAAAATAATAATTACTTATTACTTTTATTCAAGTATCCGGAGAGAGATCAGATCAGGTGAAGTAGAGGCCCAGAGGGATGAAGTATTAAGTAAGAAGCTGTGGTGCAATGGAGTAAAGCCAATGACATTTTCACCTGAGAGATTAGGGTTTGAACTCCTGGTTGTTGTAGGTTGCTGGTATTCAGCCAGTACAATTGGTCACAAAGATATATATCGCTGCACCAAAAACCTAGTAATTGCTTTGATCACTAGCAAGTTGCCGTGGTTGTCTGTATTCTGCATGCAAAATGCCAAACATTCTCCAACCACTTGCCAAGTGGTGGTTAAAGTGCAAGAAGTGCAGGACAGTCCAGAAATGGGAAATGTTCCCCTTTGAACAAAACTTTTGACTTACCGCTGGAGTCAACAAATTTTAAAAGCTTACTTTGAGGCGACTGTTCCCCATTTTTGGTTAGTAGTTGACATATGCACACTATGGCTAACTGCAGAAATCCACTAGCAACCAACCCAGTTGCAAGGAGGTTTTTTGGTAGACCACTGTATACCTCTTTGCAAACAAATTTATCTACCAATAGCCAGCAACCTCCAGCAACCACTCACCAACCGGTCAGGGAAAGGTTTACAGTGGGTCGCGAACCAGTCTCTAGTGTGGCCCAGTGAGAGTGTGGCCTAATTTGTAGTGCAAATGCCATTTCCTGTCCAGTGGTGCTTTCGGTTGGTTCAGCTTTTCTAGATCTCTGCCTACTGCAGCTTTTAAGAATTGTTTTAACGTAATAAGTGAGCATTTAAATTGGTTTAACAATCATACGATATGCAAAATCACATAAATAGACGAAGTTATCGGCAATGGGAAAATAACCGAGTGCACCCAAAGCTGTTTTCTGGGGTAATTTTTTATACTGTATTCAATAACTTTGTGATCTCTCTCCTGTAGAATTCCACTCAGTAAATAATTCACTTGCAAAGAACATTTGCTGAAAGGGGCAACAAGGTGATGCGTCTGCCCTCTAACCATAGTACAGTGGCTCCACTACACACGCTAACATGACAATCACTGCTTGCATTAGCTGATATTCTAACAGATCCCCTAACACCAGCCTCCAGTGCATGCCAATCACTGCTGAGATCTCATTTTGCTGTTCAGATTTGGGATGTGGAAAGTGTTTTAGATTAAAATAACACCAATCCCACGCGTGATTCGAGCTTTCTCTCCCAGTGTCATCCGTATAAAATACCTGACTGAAAAGTCTGTCCTTCAAGCTGAATATGTGAATCCCCGATCCAGCTCTGGGAGGCTTTCACACTACTGAAGGACCCACAAGCAAGACAATGAATCCCCACTGGCTTCACAATTGCTGTTCTTGAACTCGTGCACTGACCTACATATGGAAAGCATTTTCCCGTGGGCATCAATAAAGCAGCACAGTATTATCTTCTTTTTTTTCACAAGCAGCATAAAAAGTGATTATACAAGTTGGTGTTTATTTATTCATGACATTGAAAGAGAGTGACCATGTGACAAAGTCAAAGACGCAGCATTGTGAGAGCACTTCGTGGCAGAGTCCTCCACGTGCTGTATCTGTTAAAAAAACCCGAATAATTTCTACACTGTGTCCTCGCTTCATCTTTGTCCATTAAAATTAGAAGTCACTCATTTTTCTCTCTTTTTCTCGCAAACTTCAAGAGCTCCCCACATTCAACCTTATCATTCTCAAATTCAATTAGCTTCAATTCTGGGGTTCAATTTTCTGCCAAAGCCTTGGAAATATCTTACAGATTTTATCTTCACTACCTCCAGCTCCCTCATCAAGCAAGGTAAAATAACTTTAATTGAAACCACTTTTGATTGAAGTGACATTTCTACCCTTTAGTAACACCACTAATGCCTCTTCTCAGGACGGCGTATCGTTCCCCAGCGAAAAAACAGCCAGTTAATTTAACAAGAAAGCTTATTCTGAACATCGTTATGTGTGTAGTTTCATTATGTCAGACGAGCTAATTGTGTTCAAATGTGCATTAATACTCTTTGCTTTGAAGTAAACTATCAAGTAAGCACATAATAAAAAAAGGATTTAGAAGCCCAACTTACAGAGCATTTAAGAACTACAGCAAAAATCATACGTCTCTATAGAAAGCATTTTTTTTACTGTCCAAAATTGTTTCAGTGGTGCAAAGAAACCAAGAAGAGAACAAGCCATGAATCTCTAAAAACTGAAATGTAATTATAGACTCAAACACAAATAAGGACAGTATATATATTGCAATTTCAAATCCATGTCAAACGTAAACGTTCAAAGGGTTCTAAAGGCATAAAAACATATCAAAACATAAAAAATATGTTTTTCTCATATTAAAACAAACAAGCAACCTATTAGAAATACACAGAGAAATGTGAATAAGAAACAAACTTAGGCTATTGCTAGATGTAATCACTTGCAAGCAGGGTACTGGACAGGAAAACCACCTTACGAATGTTTTGGTCAGTAGTGCATTCTTATTGTAGCGCGTTATTTGTTAAGAAGCTGCCAAGTCCTTCACAAACAATTGCTACCTGATCACCAAGTGGTAGCAAAAATTGATAAAAACGTGGCAAAATGTGGACAAAACTAAACACAGTGACACTGAAGACCACTGAAACCAATAGGTTTCAAAAGCCACGGCTTTTATTTTGAAAATTAATGGTGCGTCCATTCGCAGTTTCCATTGCTCTCTTTACAGTCTCACAACCATATAGCAAATAGTTGGTGAGTAATAACAGACTAATTGGCATCTTCCATGGAAACACTGACACTGTGGTAATCTGCTGGTGACCAAACCAATTGCAAAGAGGTTTTTTAGTGCAGCACTATACACCTCTTCTAATATGCCAGTTTTTGTGCAGCGACAGCAAGCAAACGCGCAACTGGTAAGGGAATACGCATTTTCCCCCCTGGAGACGAGCGGTTATCAGGGGGTCATCGAGGAGTCTCTGGGCCTGTGTTACTGCAGCATCTTATTAGCAAACTGTTAGCCAATGTTACAGAGATATAAGAACAGATCGAACTCTGCCTTAAAGGTGAATACAAAACGAGAAAAACATTATGACTTAATATCCGTTCAGCTTATTTTTGTCCACTTAATAATGCTCGTGTGTTCCCTCAGTCATAATGTCTATGTTCATTTTTCTATAGAAGTAGGAAATCAAACCTCCCTTTTCCTGCAAGTCTCTGCAGCTGCTGCTTTGTTCACGTCATACAGTTTGCATTAAGGCTGGGATTATGCTCCCGTCTGGAGAGCCTCAGACACCATGGTTGAGTAAGTTGTTGTTATTACTCTGTTTGGCAGTCTGCGTGCAGGAACCACGTGTTGTCGGTGCCTCTGCAGTGCAGAGTCCTTATAGACGTACTACACAACGTCTGCACGGAGCCTCATGTTCACCCTCTGATGACGACATTTATGACCCCTGCAGACTCGTAGATGTGAAAAGTATCATTTCTGAATAGGAGAAAACCTACACGCTCAGACTTCACAGGGGCATTTGCATGCTTTAAAGGCTCAAAGATCTAATACGGGGATAAAAGTCAAAAGAATATTAAAAATTCAGAGAATTTTCATTGTGTTTTTAAAAGAAGGAGCTGACAAAATACACAGAGGGGCATTTTTTCATTTTTATGTGATTGGACAGTTAAAATTAGACAGGAAGGTGGAACGATGGGTGTGGGAGAAGACATGCAGCAGAAGGGTCCCAGTCAAGACTTAAACCAGGCCACTGTGTTGAGCCTTGTTGAGCCTCGACCAGGTGAGCTAAATGGGCCCCCAGCCAGATGCATATTTATATAATTATGGTTCTAGGGGCCATGATGCATCATAGGGTACACAAAAGAGTCCAAGAAGAAGTAGTTCCCACCCTGAATAGCATGTTTAAAAATTAGCCTTCAGTACAAAATCCACTTATTAAATCCAAATGCTCCATTTGAACTTGGATGGATTGTTGTTGGTCAACAGGCAAGAACTACATCACCTTTGTAGCTACTACATTATTCAGCACTAACATCAGCTGCAATAGCCAAATTAATCTTTAGCAAGTTATTTAAAAAAAAACAAAATATAAGAAGTATAAAAAAGTTTTAATGCTAATTAATAATCCATCAATGATTTAATTAATAAACATGCATCAGTTTTGGCATTTTTTCTTTACATAACTGTGATTCTGGCCAAGTTTATCAAGTAAATATCAATGAAGACTTCAAGGGAAAATTACATTGAAAAACAGCTCACAAATGCACGTCATCCTTCATCCATTTACAGCCGAGCTCGTATAAAGCAACATCCCAACAGCAGCAGCATCATTTCTGCAGGACACAGGCCTTTTTTCTTGGCTATTCGTAACAAGTAATATACTTTTGATGTGATGCCAAGGAATGCCGTGCCAAGTTAGTTAGCAGCATCTGTAATCTAGCTGTGAATCTAACAGAGGATATGTCTGCCAATTACGGCATCATAAATACACGGAATATGATTTTCGCAGTCAAATTCCAGGGAAGTGAGTCTACGCACACACATACGCGGACGCACATGCACACATTTTCCACTGTCGACCATTCAGATTGACAAAATGTAAATAAGCCAGTGGCTTGATGTGGTATCAGTTGTAACAAGGCTCCCTTTGTGAGCTTTCTAAACAACCCCTCTGGGCCCCTAAAGCTGGACTCTGTTAAGATGGGACTGTGATGTCTGTGGGGGCGGCAGCTGAGAAGTCTGGCCTGCGCCGATTGGCTCAGTCCCCTGTGAAGGGAGGTGACATGACAGAGTGCTCAATTAGCCATCTGGTCGCCCACGGCAACGGTCACAAAGTGGTCCCCAACAAGCAGTGGACAGTGGGGTAATCAGAGGAGCTCGGTCACACACATGCACGCACACACCTACACAAACGCGCGCGCACAGAGCAATGAGGTAAGCGATAACACAAATACAGAACACGTGCGGGAAGAGCGTAAAGGAACGCCTAAGTCAGCTAAAGATAAAAAGAGCCAGAGGTTTCCTCAGTGTATAAACTTATAGTCATTCTTAGGATTAAAGAAAAAGAAACTATTGTATTTATTGAGCTGTATAGCTGGAGGCCATGCTGACACACACATACACAAACACACACAAACACTTTTAAAATTAAAACCATACACAAACAGACACTTCACCTTAATTTACCCAAACACTGAGCACCTTTTTGCGACCTCCTAACCCTCTTACTGCCCTGCGTACAGTCAGAGGGAACTGGTCGAAAACATAAACAATGTCAACAAGGACAGAAAAAAAAAACTGCCAGTCCTGCATTGAAGCTAACAACGGGGTGAAATAGAGACGCGACTTTGATTTAGTGTCTCTATAGATATATATATATATATATATATGTGTGTGTGTGTGTGTGTGTGTGAGTGTTCCTTTTATTACCCACACTGAAAAGTCTGCCAGATAAATTTTTAATGTGACGCAAGATTCAGGGCATCAGGGACGCTAGGGCGACAACAATAAAACTTCTTTGCCTCCAAATCCATGGTGTGTCATTTAAGGAGTGGAATGATGCCAACAGTGAGAGGCATTGCTGTACAGCTCGGTTTCACAGTACAACGGCCTCCTGGGTGGAGTGAAGAGCCTCCATAAAACACTATTTACATGTTTACATTGTTCTCCTCACAGTTGTAGGCATTAGCTGATGCCTAGCAGGGCGGGTGTTACGCAACAAGATGTGCAAGTCGTTTCGTTAAAACTGTGAGCTTAAAGCCAACATTTGTAAAATTTTTATGGGGTTTAGCATTTTACAAATAGTTCAGATGGCAGGGGTTTTGCGTTTACAGAGAAGTGCTGCAGTCCTGAGGAGAGCAGGCTTTTCTTTATGCCACGCTTTGCACTGATATTATCTGCTGGAGGAGCTGCTTTAACAGCTGTATTATCTAATATTTCTATAACCGGTCAAATTGCTCTTTCAGGCTTAAACAAGTTACACGTAATGCTTTTTAAGACCTTTCTAATATCACTTTAAATGAAATTTAGGCCCACAGTCGGTGTGGAAATATGAATAAAAACATGCACTCTCTAAGTGAAAACACTGTCTGTTCGGTAAGATCAAATACACGTCATTTTAAAAATTGTAAGAAAGCTGCAGCCCAATCTGAAACCTGAAATCTTTGCAGACACCAACCACTCTTTCACTGCAGTCTTCTATAATTGAGACTCAGTCTTCTGACATCTTCCCTTTAGTCTCACGGCAGCCACGACACTGCATTTGAACACTTTCTGTACCAAGCACCAGATACAGGACACCCTCTGGTTCAACTGGGGTCAAATAAACAAAGAACAACATGCAACTTAAATCCTTCTAAAATTGACATTTTGGGAAACCAGATGTCCCTCTGTATGTGAGACTGCACAGCACTTCTTCTCCCCTGTCCTGTATCTGGAGACAGTGTCCCATTATTTTGACTGGTTCTGCAGGACATGCGCTATTTTAAAGTCTGACTTTTACCTAATGCACATAATCGGAAGGCTTTTTATTATTTTGTGAGTCAAGGTTAGCTTATCTAATGCTATAGCCTTACTGAAACCCAAAGATGCATTCAAATATAATATATCTGACCACCTCCCAGCATTGTTAACATGTCCCACATCATCCCACATTTAGTTTGTTGGGATCGGCTCACCCTGATGACGTCTTACGGCACTGTCACCTCACGGTAAGAAGGTTACTTGTTCAAACTCTGGCTTGGTTGTTTCTGTGTAGAGTCTGCATGTTCTCCCAGTGGCTACACACGTTTCCAGCATGAACGCAGACATGCAAGTTAGGATCATTTATGATTCTAAACTGGCCATGAATAAGAAGGACTTTACAGACTAAAGCACTGTCTGAACTTGTGTTTAAATGTGGGCTTTGAGTGGTAGTAAGACTAGAAGGAGGACTGTAGAAATTCCAGTCTATTTGTGAACGAGCGCTCTTCATTTCCTATAAGCTGCTAGATAATAACGTTACATGAATAGCCTTTATATCTCTTAGAAATGTTTCTACCTACAGAATTCTGCAAAAAAAAAAATGGACCAGCGACTGTTCATTCAACAAAAGACATACTTGAAGATATTCGCTCCATGACTCTAAACAGAGAAACCTGCACTAGAATAAGCAACTGGTACACCCAAACAAATGTGAGGTACTAAGCGTCCTCACTAGCTCAACAAAGCAACATTTGTCAATGAATGACTCCCTAGGAGTAAGGACTTGGCGACAGTGGGAAGGAAAAACTCCCTTTTAACCCCTCAGAGAGGGGTGACCATCTGCCGTGACTACAAAGCCTTTTCTCTTTTTGACAAGTGTTCTGTCAAAAATCACGAGTCACTCCCCGCTGATGCCTCACTGTTGGATCTTGCTGTCCATGTAAAAACGAAGTGACTCAGATTCTGCCTGGAGACGCCACGGACCTTCTTTTCAGCCTCTTTTACTTATAAGACCAGCCACACACATCACGTCTTATATTCAGAGGGTGAATAATGCAGAAGAACATGCAATAAACACTAACAGCTTGTTATGCTGAATGTTCTGCCTGGTCTCACAAGACTTGATTGGCCAAAACAGTCCTCCATGTCTTCTATTTAAGCCATGGGCCTAAATATTGCACCACTACATCAGATGTAGAAGTCTCAAAAACTCAAGCATCAAATATAAAATACCTGGCATTAATGGGTTATAGATGGACATACAGTTGCACTGCCCTTCAAACACAAAAGATGGCACACAATATTACGATAACACCCCCATGTGACTTTTCAATCAAGAATGACTTAAATCGCTGTAGAGGTTTCGACACCGACTACTGCTGCTATAAATTATATCTAACAATTTCATCTATAAAGGTCTCCTTGGAGGTAGAGATACACCAGACATGAAGTTTATACAGGAACTTAGAAATATACAAAAAATCATCACAGGGAAAGCCTATGACTATAAGGAATAGAGGCATCAACGAAGCTGCCCTCGGGGAGTTCCTAAAATGTGAAGAGACACTGCCACGGAAAGCTACCATTGGCTTTTTAATAGAATCCGGGATGGTAATGTGCACAGGAACGTGCTCCTACAGTGTCCCGAGGTGCTTTGAGGCGAGCAGGTGCGAGCATGAGAATGAGGTCCGTGGAGGCCCCCTCCTTACAAACACGCAGAGAAAGGAAGCTAATGAAGTGGCCATGCTATCTGCTATCAGCAGATGTCCGAACACCGGGGCTACAAATTAGCCGCCATGGAGGGAGCAGAGTGTGGAGACGGTTTTGGGAAAAGCGGGGCTTGCAGCTTTGGTTTTTGGCTTTTGGGGGGCTTCACCGCATCCTGGGATAATAGAGGGTTTGTCCTTATTCTTATTTTCACAAACTGGGAGCGCAATTCACACTGTGAACGGAGACAGCGGCGATGTTTTACACACACACCAAGAGGCAGTCCGATTTGGAGTTTAGTTGTTAGGAGAAAGAATTCTTCAGGGTGCCTGTTTATTGCTGGCTCATTCCAGTCTGACACCACGGGGATAGCGAGTTTTGAAATAGGCCGCGTTTGTCTGGTTTACAGCACGACGTGGTGGTCGAATAAAGGCCTGAAGGTCACTCTTTATGTGAATTTGGGTTTTACAAGATAAGCAAACGGGCAGAAAAAAGAAATTTTCTCACAGCCAGACATAGTGGTTTGCTTCTGCAAATGCTTAAAATACCTATATCTGTCCTTGCATGTGTTCAATCGTTATCCTGCTGGAAAATTCAACTGTAAGGCTGAGGTCTTTTCAAACTCCAAACTCGCTCTGAACTCAGTTTTGCCCTCAATATTGGCTGCTGTGTTTCTCCTTTTATTCCTCCCTCTGTCAACTCCATGCTATACAGTAGGGATGGTGTCATGTGGGTATTGAATTGTTCCCGGAATCTGCCAGACATAACGCTGCACACAACAAATGAAAAAGTTCATTTTCTGTTTAATCAAAATTTTCACGAGTCTGCCTGCAAACTCTGGGGGCCCACACGCACAAAAACAATGCAGACACTGCTTTCTGCAGCTTTGTGCGATCTGACAATGCGTCCAACAGTAGGAAAATGTCAGAAGAGGGAGTCCGGACACATTTTGTGGTGAGGTTTAATCTTTTCACAGCACAACTATTTCTTTTTCTTTTCATCACATAAAACAGCAGGACAGTCTCCTCTCTCGGCCTTTTATTTGGAATCTTTAGTACCTGTAGGCACCTGTGCAACCATGATGAAAAACATGTTTGATCGTGGCTGTAGTTCGTTTTACTAAATCTACCTTAACACGCAAGTCTGTCTCTCACTTATTTGACATTTCCAGCCTGTCTGCGGACTGCATATGTACAGCAGATCGTCACAAAGAGGTCCCAGTCCCGCAGCGTCGCTGGCTACATCCATAGTGAGCCAAATTGAAATCAAAAGCAGAACCAAACACATTCACGATACAAAGCTCCGTATAAACCTAAGATCTCACTACAATGGTAGTGATTATGATTCAAAAAAATAAAAATCAACAACTAGAATACGTCTCACATCACATTTCTGCATTATTGTTCGCCGTGTGTCTATGTGGGTTCTCTCCGGGTACTCCAGCTTCCTCCCACCGTCCAAAGACATGCAGTTAGTGGGGTTAGGTTAACTGGTGATTCTAAATTGTCCAAATGTGTGAGTGTGAATGGTTGTATATCTGTGTTAGATTTGCGACTGCCGACCTGTCCAGGGTGTAGACTGCTTCTCACCCTATGGCAGCTGAGATAGTCTCCAACCCACCTGCAAACCTGAATTGTAGAAGTGGATGG
>NW_005187728.1:79744-100555 GCF_000239375.1 Pundamilia nyererei
CTGCGAAAAAACTGAGCAATGTGTGCAGTGAGAGGCTACACGCTCTGCTAAAATCGTAAAGCCTACATAAAAGTCCATCCACACTAAAATAACACAGGTTGCCAACCTCCTTGTGACCAACTACAAATAGCTGCCACAACTGGTTGTCCAGAGGTTGAATGTGCAGCACCTTCAATCACAAAGTGACTGCACAGGTGGTTCCCAGCGAGGCAGTCTGACTTGAACAGGCAGAATTTAATTGTAAACAATTTTATTCGCCATTAAATCTATAAACAGTCAACACAAACACTGGAATCAATCTGAGTCAGTCCGTTCCAATGAGCGTAACAGCTCAGTGGACTCAACTGGTTGCCATCTGGTTGTATACTGGTTATATTCCTATATAAAAGCAGGGTTGTCTACATCACTTTGCAGTAAAATCTCCATCTTGCAGAAACGACGTCACTATTTCTGGAGGAATTTCTGAGTTTCTAAATCTATGAGGTTCTGGTTGAAGTGTGAATGTCAGGAGCTGCTTTTGCGTATGTCGACAGCAACAGATCTGCAATTTTCACAGATTTGTCACTAACGGATTGCATTCAATCCCCAGCTTGACCCACTTACATCACAATCTGACTGATAAACAGACCGACAGGCAATAAGATCACAAGTTCACTGCACACAGTCGCTG
This sequence comes from Pundamilia nyererei, assembly GCF_000239375.1. NCBI lineage: Eukaryota > Metazoa > Chordata > Actinopteri > Cichliformes > Cichlidae > Pundamilia > Pundamilia nyererei. The sequence goes on from NW_005187728.1 coordinate 80,415, forward strand.
TAATTCTGATCATGCTGCAATCTCCAACCACAGTTTTCTCTGGTGTGACTGTAGCATTAGATGGACACTGAGATTACTAGTTTCAAGCCATATAAAATGTTTATTTTGTAAAATACCCACTCGAGTTTTTTGGGTTGAGCAGACTTTGTGATTAAACCATACCGTAACATATGCAGTGTCCTTGTTCCTCACTTCTGATTGTAAAATACTGAGAAGATGGCATTTATATTCAAAAACTGTTCTCATGTCCATCTTTTAAATACAGCCTAAGGCTAAAATTCTCACGCTACACAAGTGTGAGTTTATTTTGCATCAAGTACAAGATGCAAGAAGTATGCAAATTGACACCAAGCCTAACTGCTGGGCTGAGATACGATCTAAACTTTGATCTCCTGCAAAGAGCCACCTAACCACCACAGCCTCCACATCTGTACTTTCTGCCTTACTAAATAAAAGGCACACTGCTTCCTACATTGGTACTGAAAGTTGGTATTGAACATAAATCATGTGGCTGCAGAACTGTCAAATATAAATGTAATTTCAGGGGATACTGAGCTGCTATTTCAGGATATTAAGAAAAGATTGTGGTACCATGTTGCCAGTTTCACATATATAGAGACATTTAGTCATCCTTAAGGTCTCTGTTCTGGCTAAACTTTACGTTTAGGACCACTTTCCTTGTCTCTGTCATTTAGATCTAATTTCCAAAGTGCTGCAGTGGTGATTGTTCCCTCCGTTACAGCCAAAGAATAGAGTCAGTCTGCAGGAGTCATATTTTTGGTTTTCAGTAGCCTCCCTGGCCCTGGACCTGCTTGTCCACAATAGATGTTCAGTTTATTCAGACAGGAAAACTCTGTTCATACACATCTATCTGTTAATGATGAAGCCCTGTAACTCGCAGGCACATAATGAGCACACAGACGTGGCCTTTCTACACGTTTCAGATCGACAGTACGTCTGAAGCGTGCCGCAAGAATGCGCGCGCATTTATCTGCCCGTCCGCTCGCGCGCTTCGCCAGCCCACCTCCAAGTAATGGCCGTTGCCACAGTAACCAGGTGACCCACGCTAGCAATTAGAGAGTCCCTAACAGGCTCGGTGCCGGCAAGTGCACACAGATGCAGCGCATACATTATGTAAACTACAGTCCCCGCGAAAGTCTCCCTCACCTGCCTCAGCCAACAGCAGCCCGGCTCGCGCTTCTAATTTAATACGTCCTCAACATCGGCAAAAAAAGAGAAGAAAAAAAACCCACATCCATCACGAGGAAGCCACACGACACAGCACATCTGTGGCGTGCCTCCAAACCGGGGACATTAGGTGGGTATTACAAAAGGTGGGTGCAGGGGGGGAGGTAGACAGAGGGAGAGATGGAGAAAGAGAAAAAGGGAGAGAGAACTTTTAACTTAAAACTCACCAGCTTCATATTTGTGGGTTTTTCTGTCTTTATTTCCTATTCACGGCGGAGAGGGAGGGAAAAAATAAAAACTCCCTCTGTGCTTTTATGAACGTGGCGGCACAGCGGTGAGTATGGGCTTTAAACATGATTGGCTTGTTAAAGTAGAAGGGATAGGGGCAGAATATATGTGGTGCTGATGGTTGTAAAAGTCCAACTTGCACACCTGGTTTAAAGGCCTTTTCACAGATTTATGAGAACGTGTCAGCTTTTTTCTTTTCTTTTTTTTCTTTTTTTTTAACTCGGCCAAAAGAATACATGAGTTATTCTTTCTGTTGCCTTGGCACCTCAACTGTGTTGAACACTGACCACGGAAAAGTTTCCGAGTACAACTCCCGTTGCCTTCGTTAATGAAGCAAAACGAGTATGCGCAGCGGAAACGCGCTTTTCGGATGCTTCAAAGTGAGAGGAGACAGTAACAAAGTTGCTTACCGCACAGTTTGTTCTGGTGCAGGAACTCCATCTGCAGCTTCTGGCCAGCGCGCTGAGCCAAGAGGTACGGGGTGGAGTAGGTTGGATCCCCGGTGGCGCACATAACATCTGCCCCGCTGAACACGAGCGCCATGGTCTGCAGCACATCAGAGGACACCACAGCTGCACACAGCGCCTTCACACATAAAAGAAGATACAAGGCCCCGTGATGAGCTTATTTGCGAGTTTCGCTCACATTTTATTTGCAGTTTCGGCGTGTTTGTGAATCAGATTCCCGAGGCTCATTTTTAGTGGTCGCAAATCTCATTTATGGACGTCCACCTGCCACTTTCCATTTCCTGCTGTGATAGCCTAATAAAAGAATGAAGAAGTGGAGCAGCAGCTCATTGGATTTCTAAGTAGCTTTCTGTAGCTGGATTAATGCCTTAAAAGAAAAAAAAAACAGACATAGAGACAGTGAAAAAAATCTCTGGAAATGTAAGTATGGCTTCACTTCTCTGTGTAGGAGGAGCAGCGTGGTGTTGCTGCGTACGTGTATGCGCGATTGCCAGGTTGATAGAGGACAAAGAGTCTATAAAGCGGCGTCAGAAAACCACATAAAGTTACGAATTGAGTTCCACCCGCTGATCTCAAAAGAGAAGTTAAAATCCGATCAAACTTTAATACTCCCAGTGGGAATCATTAAAGCTCAAAACCATGAGCTAAAAAAAAAGGAATATAGCAAATAAGGAGAGGACAAATGGGCCATATTAAATATAATGAAACTAACAATTTTCACAAAGAGAAATGTGGGAATAAAGACATGAAACACAACGAAGTGAGCTAAAAGTACAAAAGAACAGCAGCAGGCTGCGATGAAGCAAGATAAAGTGAATTTCCTGCAGGAAAACAAACCAAGCATGGAATATGAATATATTATATATATATATATATATATATATATATATACATATATATGAATCAGAAGCTGATAAATACAGCCATGTAATCTGTGCATGGATAAACAGAGCATGTATTAAACGTTCAGGATGAGCCTAAACAAAGAGTGCAGTGTGCAGGCGGGAAATAATTTAAGGAAAATCCCTGACCCCTCCTCTCACGAAGATCTGATGCTCTGTTTGAGCACCCTAGATGCCCTCCTTTAGAGTGAGGGTCAGCGCGAATCAATACACAGTTGTTCTGGGTGATCACCTTGATCCTCTGATGAACCTTTTCTATCCTGTTGGAAATGGTCTTTTTCAGGACTCATCGAGGGGACACAAGAGGTCTCCGAATGGTTTGGTAATTATGAAAATGATGTCACGGCTTTCTCAGTCACCAGAACTCAACACACATGGGAGCTTTCCATCACTATCAAAATGACACATAAGGAGTATCCTTTGGAGGAAAGGTGTCTCATCACTCCAGCAACGCAAGAGAGACCTACAGAATCAATGCCAAGGCAGACTGAAGCGGTTCTGGTGGAACAGAGTGAGGTTGGTTTTTCCATGAATTTTATACATTTGTACGCCTCCACCAGTCACTATGAAACTTCAATAATGAGCAGGGTTCTCCAACTAAGAGACACAAAGCTACTGCAGAGGAAAACTATAAGGAAGGAAGGAAGGATGGATGGATGGATGGATGGATGGATGGATGGATGGATGGACGGACAACCAAAGAAGAGTTTACTGATGCCAACATTCTGTTTCTTATTCATCCAACATTCACCTTGTATACTGTTCCAGTGTACCATCACTGACTGAAACTGTTTTTGTTTTTAGTCAACAAATAGATTTAAAAAGAAAACAAAATTAAATGAAGCCTCTCAGTTCAGCCGCAACGTTTTTAGCTCCTCCCCTTTTAAAGCCACTCGCTTCTTTAAGCAGACCTTTTTCTGATTGGCTGAATAAAAATGCCCCCAGCAGTTATTATAGATGTTAACCTGGCTACTGCACATGTTAATGCCACTTAGCTACTAGCAAGTAGCTTGTAACCACCTTAGCTGCCACATTAATCAAAATATGTTGCAAAGTCACCAGAAGTGCAGCACAACAGACAACCTAACCATGTTGTGTCATTTGGAGTTTTGTTTTGCACTACCTAAGAGAATCTTAAAGTTATATACTGAATAATATTTGGAAAAGTTTTAAGCTGCTAAACCACTCCTCACGAAACGCCAAAGGGATTTGTGTCTCACTGGCCAAGCCAATGTGTAAACGACTACACTATACACAACAGAAAAACAGTGTTGTCACTGATGTTTTTGTTCTTTTCTTTATAAGAATAAAATGCATATAAACATAACCCTGCTTCACAACAATACAAAGCAGGGCCATTATATCAAAGACATATTTCCTACTTCGATGCAGAGAAACCGTAGCTACACTGGCCCGGACACTCAAGTAATACCTCAAGTTGGGATAGTGAGCCAGTGTAGCATCCAGTCTGGCCCTGGTCAAGCATGAGAAGCAGTAGTACTGCTGCCCAGATATTTTCGTATATAGACCATGACTGTGACTTCTTGTCAACCCTGTTGAACGACAGGCAGAGAATGAACAAAAGAGTAAATGCGACGATAGCCGGAGGCTTTTGACAAGCGACCACTCGAGAGAATATTATTAGGAGAGCCAGCCAGCTGGGCTTCCTTTCTCCGCTGATGCTTCCTGGCACGTAGCTTGTGATGTTCCCTCTCCAGTCCACCAGTACAAGACACAGCCGGGGATCAGTGGCTTGGTTGCTCCATCAAGCCAAAACAATGTAGCTTCTTCAGCAGATCATAATAACGCCTGATTGGTAACAGTTGCGGTGTCTAGTGATGGAGAACATCAACACGGGTGGTTTCAAGAGATTAACTAAAGCCTGACAGAAAAGCAAAAGCAGCCTCACTTAGGATTCTATTACACTCCATTCTAAAACAATACCAACACCTTTTAAGGCAACTTATTTAACGTATTGCACTTTAAAGAAAAGTATCTAAAAGCCACTAAGAGGTTAAACAGAAGGAGGCAGTTAAAACTAATTCCTGTGAATTTCACTTTTTCTTCCCATCTCCTCCTGTGAAGCCTTAACCTTCATTTAAATACAGACTCGATGTTCTTTAGACCTTGCTGACATCAAACTAAATGCGGTGTAAGGTAACGCCGCACTGGTTTCACGTAAGCAGGGAAGGTAAATAAATACATTTCCTCTATACACTCTTCTTTACATTCCACCTTTAACAGCGCCTATAAAATGAAGAAAGACATCGTTATAGAGCGAGTGTGGTGTCTGGCCATGCAGACATACTTTGTGATCCCGCTAAGATAAGCAAGATAAACGAGTCTGAAGAATACAGTCTGAGCAGGGAAAATATTTTCTGTCTATTTCAATCTGTCCAGTCGATTGATGTGACACCGTGCACGATGACCCGCAACAAAGGGGATCAACGGAGGAGTCGAGTGGCAAATAGCGGAATTTCAACGAACAACCTTTCCTTTCACTGGGCTTTGAGCCGAGTCAGTAGGCTGCATCGATCCGCCACAAACAAGCAATATCCATCCGAAAGTGAGGCACGCCGAGGCTTGTGCATATACACGCACAAACAAAAGTACCCGTCGATATAACCTGGCCACCCACACAAAGGCCCTGCACTGAGATAAAGATGTTCAAATATGCGTGTTCCCAGAGCTGTGCCAAAAAAAATAGATATCTTCATCAGTAGCACAATAACCGAAAATTTATGTGAAGAAAGATTTAAAAAAATTATAATTACTTTAGCACGTGCACACACTCGCGCGCCTCTGTCTTTTTCCCGCACACGGAAGATGGGGTCAGATTATGGCAAAATAGTCCCTTGCAACTTGGCCTTATTCTGTGTCGTCTCTGGAAATGACCTTCCGTGTCATAGCAATTACCGTGGCCACAAGAGGGTTAGGGTGTGCGTGTGTGCGAGGGTGTGTAATGATATAAGAAGCTCCTTTGACACTGCACTCTCTAGGTCATGTGGTCTGCGGAGAGTTAGTGGAGGTCACTAGGATATGAGCTTCTAATGGAGGGGAAATGGGACTGAGAAAGAGAGGGAGCGGGATGAAGAGTACGCATTAAATGAAGGGGAAAAAAACGATGGGTTGCAAACAAAAAGAATCCCATCGCAACACACACTGCTGGGATTATGTAAGGGAACATATTGACGCAGTCACCTATAAATCACTACCTTTACTTCATTACCTGAAATGACGCTTTAAACGGTGATTTTCAATTCAATTCAATTCAATTTTATTTATATAGCGCCAAATCACAACATAAGTCGCCTCAAGGCGCTTCATGATTTGCGGCATGCGCTGAGTAAATCTCGTGACCCCTGAGCCCCATAAAACCTGTTGAAATGCCATCGCATGATTTCAGAAAAACTGCTTGAATGTCAACAAGGAAACTGCTAGTATTATTGTCTTTGTCCCGAGAGGAGTCCCAGAGGAAAAAGGTTTTATATAGCTTTCATTATTTCATATTCGCGCTTGTGTTACAGTAAGTAAATGTGACACAGAAGTGGAACAGCGTGTCCGATGAGATTAGACTCAGTGTCCTTGTTTATGTTAAAAATACTGGGTTTTTTTGGTCTCTTTTTTTTAAACACGTTGTTTGTGATTCATTAGTTTGTGTGGAGATGTATAGAGTTGCTTTGAAGACTTTTTAGTGTTTTAGTGCACTTTGGCGCACATATTTTACATCTGCAGGTCACCACAGTGGATTTTAAATGAAAGAATTAACATGTGATTGATGTTCAGGCTTTCAGTTTTAATTTAAGTGGTTAAACAAACCCCAGTTTTATAAGTACCCAAGAATAACTGGACACACCAGCTTCATTTACAATATAAGGATTGTTTTTAATACTTGAATAAAAGTCCTTTGCAGTAAATAAAGTCTAGAATTGTGTTAATGTCCACGTACTCATAGACCTAGCTGCATGTATCGTATTCTATATGTGCCTCCATGACACTTCAAGTGTGTCAAGGCCACTTCCAGCCCTTCCCTGCATTCATCCCTCGTGCACTCACACACTAAAACGCCCCTACCTCTCCAGTGGCTTGACTCTTTCGGGGTGCTGCACTCCGTCTGTGTTACACTTCCCCTCCTGCACCCGCCTGCAAAGAGCTCCCACTAGAACAGCAAATTCACACATCTCAAGTGAAGGAGCACACATGTTCACACGCATGTACACGCCGCACACCCCAAAGCGCACGCTCGTGCGAAAGCTGGCAAAGTCGTAATAAAACCAACCCAAGCGTTTCTGTTGTGGATCCTAATCCACTTTTCCACTTAGCTAGCTAGTATATCTCTTCCTTACTTTCTCGCCTCATTCCCCCTGTCTACATTTCCATTTCCCCTCTTTCGGTGCAGGAAAACAATACAAGGGGGCTGATCTGCGTAAATGCTGATGCCGGTGGAAACTGCTTCACTGCTTAGAGCTCTTAAAAGGAGGCCAGAAAAAGCAGACCCTCTCCTTTTTTTCTTTTTTTACAGCAGCAATAAACCCTAAACCCCAAGGCCTAAGCACCAACATGCCTATACTTGAGATCGATAAGACTTCTCCTTTGGCATCTTTAGGCTTAAAGTGCGGATTTACCAATGGTCAAAAGGTCAGGAAAATATGGGCTTTCTCAAGTTTAGTGGATTTAGCTTACGGAGTGTACCATGTGCACTTTTCCTTAAAGGTACAAACGAAGCTATAAAACAGATTTCATGCTCGGGGAACTCCTGCTATCACTGCCCATCATTAATTAAAATTACTTAGCTAAGCAAACAGAAAAATATTACACTGAAGGTCTGCAAGGGTTGTGTTTTTTTATGTTTTACTTACATTATGCAGTGGGGAGGACTCTATTTTACACATTTATCTTGGGGGAACAACATTACAGAAAAGGATAATTGTTTCCTGTAAACATATGCTGACTGGTGCTAATATTTAACCTGGCATTTTTGATGTGGAAAACTTAAAACTGCCAGGTAGAGTGACTGCAGACTTAAGACAGAAGCCACAAGTCAACAGAGCAATGTGGTTATTGGTGTAGCATACGTGTCTTTGCCTAAAGACAAAGTCAATGGCAGCTTTAATGTTAAGGGCATTGCTATATGCTCAGGACTATGAGGGTAGTCGGCTGTGGACCTGCTGTACCTTCGCCACATTTGTTCAGCTTAGAAAGGCAGACAAAATCCATCAAGTCACATACACAGAGTACTGTTAGATGTTCTAATCTGTTTAAAGTGGTTAGAGGAGTCAGAAGAAGTCTCTTCTATTTCCTTGCAGAGTACGATCAATACTTGATTTCTGTGGCTGATGGTGATTTTTAGGCTGTTAGAACTTCAGAAAGTGGGACATCAGCTTATATTCTGTACATGATGACATCATTGTAAGATTATATTGCTGGAAAATTCATAAACAAACTAATAAGCATCTGTGACAGACTGGCAACCTGTCCAAGGTATACCCGGCCTTTTGCAGTATGGCAGCTGGGGTAGGCTCCAGCCCTTTCACAACTCTGAAATGGAGAAGTGGTTAAGAAAACGGATGGATAGAGTTACCAACTTACCACTAAGACACTGAGTCAGCACAGATACAACAAATACAGTACTGTACAAACGTCTTGTGCCACCTCTAGTTTCTTTATATTTTGCCAGGGAAATGGGGAAATAGGGGAAGTGATTTATTAGATGATGTACAAAGATATAAGTCAAAAACAGACTTTATACAGTGTACAGAAAGTTATATTTGGTTTTACCGCCTTTATTCTTCAACACAGTCTGAACTCTCTTAGTCAAGCTTTCTTGTCATTTCTTTAAGCAGACTTCAGGAATAGTTCTCTGGGCGTCTTGAAGGGCATTCAGAGCTCTTCTTTGGATGTTTCTGCCGTTTGTTCAGTTCTCTGTCAAGATGATTCCTACACTGCTTCAATAACGTTGAGGTCCGGGCTCTGGGGAGACTAATCCAAGACTGATAGTGTTTCACTGAGTGTTTTTCTATCCAAGTATGCTTTTACTGCACTGGGAGTGTGTGTGAGATCATGGTCAAGCTGGAAAATGAAGCTGTTGTCAAGCAAACGTATTATGTGGCGAATCAAAATCTAATGGTACATTTCTGTGCTCATAATTCCTTAAATTTTGACAAGATCTCCAACACCGCCATGCTTAACTAATGACTCTGGACACTCCCCTTATAATTCTCTCGGTTTTTTATTTAGCCACCAACTCATTAAGTTACTGACTTTTAACAAAGTGCCTAAAGATACAATTTTCAGTAAAAATGTATGAAAAAGCAGCCAGTGTCCAACTACTGCTGCTCAAGAGTGCTGGGTTCCTTGGACGCAATACAAAGAATTGAGGTGTGGCTCAAGACTTTTGCACAGTACCACCACTGCAGATAGTGTAGACAGTGCAGCCTACAAACACACCAACACCAATAGCAGTAATGTCAGTAAACTGGCATATCAGCTGAACTCTTCTTCATAGAAAACCGTTCATGAAGTCATTTATTTATGACTGCCACTACACCTCAGAACATGACTTCTATAGCTTCAGTTTCAGTTGGTGCTTCTTTTGCTCCAGTACATCCATACATAAAATACTTAATGATATTTTATTAATCACTGACTCAGGAGACACAGCTGTGCTCCTGCTCCTAGACTTAACTGCAGCCTTTGATACTGTTGACCACAGCATTCTGAACTCCCGTTTGGAGCAATGTGGTATCAAAGGTATCCCCTTGGAATGGTTTAGGTCGTACCTCTCCGAGAGCACTTTTTCCGTGAGCCTTGATGATTTTATTTCTTCCCCAGCTCCTTTTACTTGTGGTGTCCCGCAGGGTTCCGTATTAGGCCCAATTCTTTTTTCAATCTACATGTTACCCCTAGGCCTAATCTTTAGGAAGCATAACATCTGCTTTCACTCATATGCCGACGACACCCAGATTTATCTTCGGTTTAATAGAAACACCTCCACGCCCATGGAATCGCTAGTCAAATGTCTTGACGAAGTTAAAACCTGGATGGCCTCAAATTTTCTTACCTTCAACCAGGATAAAACTGAGGTAATTCTTTTTGGACCGAGCTGTAATTTCAATGCCCCTGATTTGGACTTATGCAACCTAACATGTGCTGTTAAAACGCATGTAAAAAACCTGGGGGTTTCCTTGGATAGCAAACTTACATTCGAGAAACAAATTAATTCAGTTGTCCAGCAGTCCTTTTTTAAATTAAGGCTCCTATCCAAAGTGAGATCTTTTTTATCTTTTAGAAATTTGGAACGAGCAATTCATGCGTTTGTTTTATCTCAACTGGATTACTGCAATTCACTATATGTGGGTGTCAGTCAGTCCAGCATGGCCCGGCTCCAACTTGTACAGAATGCTGCAGCTCGCCTTTTGACTTGTGTGAAGAAACACCAACATATTACTCCGGTGCTTGCTTCCCTTCATTGGCTTCCAGTGCGTTTTAGAATTAAATTCAAAATCTTACTTTTGACTTATAAAGTGCTAATTGGCCAGGCACCGGACTATTTGTCTGACCTATTGCAGCTTTATACGCCCTCTAGTACAGCGGTCCCCAACCTTTTTTGCGCCATGGACCGGTTTGTGCCCGACAATATTTTCACGGACCGGCCTTTAATGTGTCGCGGATAAATACAACAAAATAAAACCAGTACCGGTACCGAAAAAAATAAGATTTATTCATAACACACGTGAAAAGACCCAGGAAAACAGTTAATGAAAAAAACGATAACAAAATAACGCTAAAACCAATAAAAACCCTGAAAACCATACATTTCACACCCGAGTCTCACTCTCGCGGCCCGGTACCAAATGACTCACGGACCGGTACCAGTCCGTGGCCCGGGGGTTGGGGACCGCTGCTCTAGAGCCCTTCGATCAAGCGATCACCTGCTACTTACCTTACTTAAGTCTAGGATGGTTCATAGAGGAGATCGGGCATTTGCGGTTGTGGCACCGAAAATGTGGAATGATCTACCTCTCCACATTAGAAAGGCCCCAACTGTTACTCTTTTTAAATCGCATCTTAAAACATTTTTTTACTCTGGCTTTCGAAACTGTATGAGAGTTACCAATTCTTCTATCCTAATTTTCTTTTAATTTTCTGTCATTGTTTAACTGTTACGCTGTACAGCACTTTGGTCAGCTCCCTGTTGTTATTAAACGTGCTTTATAAATAAATAAATGAAATAAATGAAATCCATCATTTCTGTACCTTGTTTAGATGCTCCAGGTCATTAAAGCCCTCCAGGACACTCGTGTACTTCCTTTCCCTGTATTTCCTGCGGATAAATGTGGCCCGCTGCTCCGCAAAAGCCTCTCTGTAGAGATCCTCCTCCAGGGGGAGATTAGCAGCCCAGAAACTGTTAGCATTCTTGTTCCCCACTTCCAGAAAGAGCTAAGGGGTTGCAAAACATGTACAAAGTGACACGTTTGGATGAGAATTATTTGCAGAGGTATTACTGTGATTTGAAATGACCATTGATCATCATTGCGGAACTGTCAAGCATCTTCCCAGTCTTTTAGATTAGTACTAGTACAATGGATACGCTTTCATACATGTCATTTACCTCCACTAGTTCATTGCTCCAGACACTGCTGTCCAACTTCAGGCTCCGCACTTTAGAAATACTTGGCCCGAGAGAGCGGTGCTGTCCTGGCACACATGAAGACACAGTCATCAATATTAGCGCACAGCCACACAAACAGACTCACACATTCATTCCCCCATTGGGTTCACAAGGCTCTCTCAGGCTACATTTTTGTTCCTGAAAACGTCACATTAAATAGCAAAAATAACGATTTACATATATGCACAGTGTTCTCCTCGGCGTGCTGAAACACACACCAAATGCTGGTGATGGAATAAACAATAAACAGGCAGTTACAAGATGGAGAAACAGAGCATGACTGCGAGCTCGTTCGCTCACTCACAACAGACATATTTAGTCCCCTCAGCTCTCCTAATTGGAAATGAAAGCAGAGAACGAGGGCCATTAATTGCTAATGAATCATGAGTAATTCATTGTGTTTGTTGGTCGGCCTGTTTATTTGGGTGAACGAGAGGCTTCTGGGGTTGCTTATGGCCAAAGACAGAGCACACATGCATAATACATTAGACAGAAACATGCTGTATGTGTGAATGTGAATTATTGTCCTGTGTGTAATGGCGGATAATTTTATATTTAGATTTGGCATGATCTCATTACCGTCTTCTATTCGCTAGTAGAGCGGCTGTAAATGAAAATGAGGGGCTATGAGCTGTGAAAAGCTATATTGACACAGTTCAAGAGAACACAAGTGGGAGAAGTCTTTGAGTTATAAGCCACTTAAGAGATTTCTTTTTACAAAAGCTAACTAGGAAGTCATTTTTTATAACTAGTCAATATTTGCATTACTTACATAGGCATAGTAGCACTACCCTGCATGTATTTTTATTATTAAGCCGTGTGCCATTCATAAAAAATTATCACTCACCAGGACACATAACTGACAGGTCTAATTGCTCCCAGACTGGATTTTGAATCTGATATGCCAAGACACGTCTCATTTTGGTCAGGCTTGATGTGATCAGTTGGTGCATTCATTAGAGACAAAAGGACGGTGCCACCCTTCCTGTCACAGCAGTTTTGAGTCTATACGCTTTCTTTCATGGGCATCTAGACAGAACCACATTTATACTACCTCTAAGATTTATAGACATTTTTCCTCATCAGCACCAATAACTATGAACTCTGAAGTCATTTCATTTTAAATGTCACTTCACATGCAGTTTCATAGGGGAGTTTTAAAGTGGTCACAAACGCGACGTATGCTACGTCATCCAAACGTTAGTGGACCCAGTGTGGACCCATCTCACTATTGGAAGCGTCTTCTGGCATGAAAAAGCGGGTAACTAAATGTTTCCCTTTTAGTTAATTTGGTGAAGTCAGATCAGGGACTTCATCAATATCAAGTATATCAAAATTAAATGTGGTGTTAATTTAAAATCCACACCCTATCTGAAGTTATAATTAAGGTTAGGAGTTGAACATAAATGTCTTACCCTATTAAGAAAGCCTGCATAAAGATGATCCAATGTATTATTTAAACAATATTATTAGTTCAACAAACTCAGATATATAAACATGTCAAACTTCAAATATCTTTCTAGGAGATATCACACACCTCTGTTCTTGTTTTACTTGGCAAATCAATAAATCTGATCAAATCAGGGCCTTAGTTTGCCACTTAGATTGATTCAATCAAATTAGTGCAATAACAATACTATTATAAGATGATTCCTCTTAATAGCAGATGAAATGTTTCTTAAGTTGTAGCTCAGTCACAATAGACTTAAAATTGACTGGTAACCTCTTTGCCATTAAGAACAATCTGCTTTTTCCTGGTAATTGCTTGGAATGTTTTAGCATTTGGGGACTAACTACAAGTAGTTGTGGCAAACAACTGGTCACTCAGTGGTTGACCTCTGGGCGATCACTTTAGATTAAAAGGTAGGTTGCATGGGTCGAGTGACGGAAGGCAACTTGTCTCCAAACGATTGCAGTGCAGCTTGGACTGACTGATAGATTTCCAACACAATACACTCAATCTAAAAATAAGTTCAACTTGTGACTTAGCTGGTTGTACTCTGGTTATATTCCTAGTAACTATGCAATTAAATCAGCAGCTTTCAGCAACTACGTCACTGTTTTTAAAGGAATGTCAGAACTTCTGTTTCAGGTCTACGAAGTTCTGGCTGAACTCTGAATGAACAAAGTAATACTCTGCAACCTGTCCAAGGGTATACCTTGGACAGGTTGCAGAGATTCACTGAACTGAACTGAACTTTGTTCATTCAGAGTTCATCCTTTTGGAAATGCAAAACAGATTTGCAATTTTCACTGATTTATAACAGTGAATCAATTTGTTAATGCAAACAGATTTCTTCTAATTGCCAACTTAGCCCTATTCAACCACATCCTGACACCAAGCTGAGTCCACCTTATTGCTGCTTTATCATCATCTCCATTGTGCACCAAAGTGTCTTCGAAAATTATATCTGACTACGAGTGGTTACAATCATTTCAAAGGAAGTGAGATTGGAAGTTCATTTTACACAAATGCACTAATTCTGGTCATGCCGCAGACTCCAACCACTCTTTTCCTTAGTGTGACTGTAGCATTAGACCCAAAAGACAAAAAAGAAAAGAAAAGATAACCTTCTTCCCTGCCATTAAGACAATTTATTTTTTTATTCTCTACACATATTGAGGGTGGATACAGCAGTGGGGTCTAGGGTTACATTTAAATCTGTTTTCTTCCCAATCTCGAAAAATACACTGAAATGTCAGGGATAATAACAGTCTTGGAGATCAGAAGTCCAACTTGACAAATGAAGGCCAAAGAGTAAGAGTCTGTCCCTGTGAAGGAGTGAAACTATTTTATTCGGGGTGCTTGCAGCAGAGTATTGCCATGCTACATCCACAGAGCCTTTGCAACACCACAGGACCATTTTCACTTGTGTAAAGGTAATGAAGCTGAAAGAATCGTGCATGTGCATGTGCCGCCAGGTATACAGTGAGATCGTCTCATATAAATAGGCTGCTGTAAATGTCTTCATATTTCCGGTGGAAAAAAAACAACACACAAAAAGGCATTCCCATCACTGCAGCTTTCACACAAAAAAATTAAATAAATAAAAAAATTAATGTTCAACCCACCAAGGACTTCACCCCCAATTAAAAACTTTCCCGGTGACTCCATCCACATCACACGGAGTACTTTTTCAACCTTGTGTGCTTGTGTGGATTCCCCCCCCCTTCCCCTCTCGACCCCTTCACTCAGTGACAAGTCATGAGGAAGCAGAGCAAGACAATGAACCCTGTAATTTCACATTGCCATGGCAACTGTTGCCAGTGGACATGCCTACAAGTTGCATCTTGGGTTAAAGAAGTTTATTGCATTATATGTGTGAAGAACAGCATAAGGTCTTTGAAGCACTGTCATTTCCTATGGCAGCCGTCTTGAGTAGTAAGCATAAGGACACAAAGAAATGAGTGCATAGATGGAGAGGTGAGTTAATTTAATGAGGAAATAAAATAAGAGAGAAATGTGGGATTGACCTGAAGCCTGTAAAATCGGGGCATGGTTACCGTGACATCAGCAAAGTGAGTCATACACAACCATCAAGAAGCCTTGATCTTAGCATTTTGCATAATATTACCTTGAGCTTTTGGAGGTAGAGGAAAAAGTGGATTGCTAAGTTATTACATCTGTAGTGTATGGGTGCATTGCACATACAAAAATACAGACAAATTACATAAAATACACTCAAGATGTGGCCTGACATCTTGGAAGGGTGTTAGCTCATTTAATCAGACAGTAAGCCATGCTGTTTATCACACAACTGCACCAATGCTCAAAACACAGATAAGGTTTAGTTCAGTAACTTGAATTACAAGACAGCTAGCGGCTATAGTTACACAGCATAAATAACGCATCATGTAAGTGTTATCAGGATTTAAATGGGTTAGTAATATTAAGACGTTATTTAAAAAAGAAAGGAAACCCCAGACAGTTACTAATAGTTTTTACCAACTTTTTAACAAACAAATAAAAATATTTTAGTAAGATCAGTCAGATCCTGTTGAGAAAACAACAGCTAAAATATACTTGAGAAATAGGTCTGTGTAGTCAGTCGTCAGGTCATGGTGATCTAAGGAGCCTGGAAAGAAAAGTGACTGGAATTTAAGTTTCACCTCTCATCTGAGAACCTTCTTTAGTTCTAAAACCAAATAACCAAACTACCCAAGAAGTAATAACCTTCACTGCTCACATCAACTCAGTGGACAGAAACAAAGTTCACCAGGGAAGATACAAAGGATAACAGTTTCTCATTTCTGGACTGTGCTGCGCTCACTGAGGAGAATGGAAACCTCAACATTGAAGTTTACCAGAAGACCAGTACCTACTCTTAAACTTGGAGTAATCAAGACCCCGCAACACAGGGCATAAAACGTTCCCTCTAAGCTTGAAGGGAAAGAAAAGGAACATACACGTAGAGAAAGCTCTTAAAATATGTGGTTATCTTGATTGGGCTTTCATCAAATCAGAAAAGATGCCCAGTAAACAAGGTCAGACACCAACTAGGGCGAATCAGAAGGACAAACAGAATACTGTCATTCCTTATGTAGCAGGTTTATCAGAGAAACTCAGGAGAATTTTCTCCAAGCACGACATCCCCAGTGTATATCAGACACAGCCATAGACTCAGACAAAAAATGGGTCATCCCAAGGACAAAACTCCCAAACACAAACTAAACAACGTAGTGTGTGCAGTGCAGCGAGGAGAGCTCAGAACTCAAGATTGGAGAGACCAAACAGCCACTTCATAAAGGCATGGCACAACATAGAAGAGCCACCTCCACAGGACAAGACTCAGCTGTACGTCTACATCTAAAGGATAAAGGTCACTCTTTCAAGGATGTCAATGTTCCCATTTAGGACATCGAAGACAGATGGTTTGAAAGAGGAGTGAAAGAAGCCATCCATGTGCACAGTGAACGGTCATCATTGAACAGAGGGGTTGGCTTACGACACCAACTGTCTGCCACCTACAATCCAGTTTTGAGATCCCTTCCAAGACGCCTCTAAAACCACTCACATCATATGTCAGTTCATCTCAATAAGTCACATGATAGGGCGAGGTAAGGTCCCGCAATGGTTTTACCCCAAACCTCTGCTGATAATGACCCGCACCCTTTTTCTCACCATGGCTCATTAGATACAGCACATGTGAGTCAACGGCCCTCTAAAGATACAACTCCAACTAGAGCTGGAGAACTCTTAGAACCAAAGAAGCTTCTCAGATGAAACGCCTTCAAGAAACTTAAAGTAGTCCAGGCATCTTCTATCCAAGCTCCTTAGATTACTTTAGAAATAAAAGTTTTTGTTGTATTTTTTTTTAAATAAAAAAATTCAAAGATAATTAGAAGACCGGGCAAGGTTATCTTACAAAGTGTTCAAGGTAGACGCGGACAGTATCCAAAAACATCTTTGAACAAATGCATGTATTACTGCATTTGTGATTAGATAACACTGTAAATATTAATGAACAGAGAAAAAAAATCACTATTATTAATTTAATACTCTCTGAATATAACAGACCCTATCAATTCTTAAAGTGTATGTAAACACAGAGAAAATACTGCAGTTTTAAGCTGTTCATATCAAAGACTGAAGCTGAAGAATATTAAAATCCATTCAGTCTTAGCATGAAAAGACGAAAAGCCAATCTGGGATCATTTTTACCATTAGCCTCCTCATTACTTCTTTCCTCTTCCTCTTGTTCAGCATTTCTCTTTATTGTGCATGACAATAAAGCAGATCGCTAATTAAAAGCATGAGCAGTCACTGGTATTCCAAATGGACCACAGCCCAATTTAAAATAGAGCACAGTTTGAGGACAGCTTCCCTCGTAGCAAATATCCACCCCTCCTGCTCCCGGCGTGCCGACAAAATGTAATATTAAACACCTCAGCAAATGAAATCATTTAAGGCTGTTTGAAAGGAGATGTTGGATATCTGATGTGTACCAATTACACAGGCTTTGCACAGGTGAGGTGAAGAATTGCATTAAATTGCATGACTCTGGGAGAAATCTGGAGCGGGAAGATGGGGTGTATAGGCATGCACACACAAATAAAAAAAAAAAAAGAAAAACACCTACACACCAACAAGATATCCCTGCACATCAAGCATGGCTGCCACGTCTCTCTAATCATGTTTAGCGGGTCAAGAAGGAGTTCGGGATCCCCCAAGTTCTCGCCTGTGGCTTAATCTTTGTTGTCATTTCATCTGAGCCATCCAGTATAGCCAAACAGATTAGAGAGGCCAGAGGCCAGACGCCAACTCCCATATGTGGCTTATCACCTGAGATCTTATTCCAAAAGAGCCTCCTGGTCAGAGCACACGCTCAGACAGGCACACACATCAGACCACACATGCACAGAGAGGAGCCGAGCACTAACATGCATCCCTTTTTAATTTGGCACGTCTCTGAGCATCAGTCATAACTTTTTACACGCAGTGTGGTGTTTATTTTTTTTTCTTTCCATAAGTTATGACTCCAGAGAGACAAGAGGAAATAATATTCTGCTGGCATTTCCAGCTGGTTTGCTTTGTGCCTTGCTTGTGAGCTTTTATAGCCACATAATGCAAACTTGTGATTCCCCCCAAACACACATGAATGGTTGCACATGTGTATGTTTTCTCCCACTGAAAATGCTACGTCCAGATAAACAGTCAACTTTAAGGATAGTAAAAAGCACATCGGCTGCTTATTAACCATTTTAAAGCATCTATTAAAGTCGTCATTACTTTATTGCAGAACTCTACATTATAAGAGTTCAATTCAACAAGCTCATTTAACTTTATTTATAAGAAGTATTTAGATAAATCATTTTTAATTTGATTTCTTTTCATTTAAGCAATTTCAATGAGGTTTTCGTTTAGCAGTTTCACCTACAGATTGCCAGCAACCTCCAACGACCACTCGCCAACTGGTCAAGGAATATACTCGTTTCCCAAGTGAGTGAAGGTTGCTCACTGGTTTGTAGGCCTAACAAACCAGTGAGCATTTATGGGGCCTCACTAAGGCCTTAGAAAGACTTTTAATCATAATTAATTTATAACAACTTCCACATCTGCTACTGATACGCAGTATTTAAATTATTACTCTACAATGACTAATAGGGGTTAAAACCACCGTGCTACTGATATGTCTGCAATTAAACAATTAGTTATTGGCAAACATACCTAACATAGGGTGTTGCCATTAATCTGCAGTAGTTGTTGCATTAGCTGACAAATATTACAAGGCCCAGGGCTTGTTTCCATCATATTTCCCAGAAAAAATTTAAAGATTATTTGATTCACAGCCATAGAAAACATTTTTATGTGTTTTCATCATTCAGCTGCTTAAATATAATAATCCAAGGATCCATCCTCATAGATGAGGAATCGCAGCTTTTAAATTAACCCTGTTGACGGGCGGCTTTCATTGGCACAAAAATGTGACTCTGAAAAACATTCATGTACATTATGTTTATTATCAGCAGCATGCCCACCTCCATCCAGCATGTGTGTGTCTGCACAAGAAGCAGAGAAGCATACCTGTGTTCCTTACCTGCGCATTTCTTACAGATGACCACACCCAGATTGACCGACGCCCACTCCGGCTGCGGCGCGCGGCAGTCGGCGCAGCTTCTATTGGCCTCTTTAAACCAGATCTTCTCTGCCACTTCATAGTCGTAGAGTGTCTCGGCAATCGATTCTTTCACCGCTTCAATCCACTCCTGCTTCTCGCGTTCTGACTCGGCCGTGAAGCTGCAACAATTGATTTTTTTTATTTATTTTTTTGCCCCCACCCAACACATACCTCACTGTTATTGATTTGATTTGAGAGAGCAATTAAACAGCACAGTATCGCTTGGCAGGGGTTACGGGGGTGTGCAGTATTTGGAGTAGTTTTGGAGGGGAACGGGGGTGCTAAGTGTGTATGCCTACGTGTGATTGCAATAGCTTTGGTGAAATTGATAGGGGGGAGGGAAGGGGGCAGGTAAATCAATATGTCTCACCATGCACCTCTAAAATCTATAAAGTTCTAATGCAGGAGTGTTTTTTTCCCCCTTTCTTTCAGGATATTATTTCTACATTAGACCCAGAAAAGTTAAAAAGTGCTGATGGAAAAAAAAAAAGGATAAACATAACCCATTTATAGCTTCAATATATATGTATATATTTTTAAATCAGATTTACACTGTTGCTCCAGCACGAGTTGGAGCAAGAGCTCTGTAAATCTGAAAAAGGCCAGGCAAAGGAGTGAGAGGAGCTTGGCAATACAGATGGTGCTCCTTCTGTTGACATGGGTGCAGTAAGTGAAATTACTGCCACATGATGGCAATTTGTTAGTTGTAGCCAAGCGCATTAAGAATATTTGGGAGAATACATCATTAACAGTCACTTAGGTTTACATACACTATAATAACCCGGCTACAATGATGAGATTAATGAGATTTCTCCAACTATTGGTCTTATTTCAGAGGGATTGCTCATACTCAAGAGGCCTTATATGCAAGCACTGCATGTCATTTGCAAATATTTCAATCTACTCATGTTGCTCTCATTAATTTTCCAAAGTAAATAGATTTTATTTTGGTGAGCACACACACACACACACACACACACACACACACGCACGCACACACACACAC
>NW_005187728.1:100625-121873 GCF_000239375.1 Pundamilia nyererei
GTCTGTTACTACCTAACAAGCCCTCATGCAGACATCTTGCAGGGACAGAAAGCAGAGGTTTCCAATGAGGAAGACAGTGTTTCATTTTGCGTGCATCTTGAAGAAGAAGCTGCTGAAAGTAATGACTATCTCAGTATTATCTAAATGTATTCCAAATGTGCGTAACAAGCAGCCTGTGTGCACGTATAAGCTGAAGCAGGAGCAAGCAAGAGACAAAGAGACAGGCAGGGGGAATGACAGATAGACAGAGATATAAAACTGAGGGGAAAGAGACGGAGAGCACCCTAGCTTGACTGAAAGAAGCACTTAGACAAGAGAAATGGGACCAGCGGTCTCCATGGTAACCTGGCAACCAGTGTAAAGTAAGACTCAAGATGTTGAGTCAGAGGGGTGTGGGTGAGGGTGGGTGGGGGAGTGTCGAGGTGAGGGTAGCCTAGAGCAGAGGATGTGCACCAGGCCAGCCTCGCCCAAATAACCCAGGCGAGATCGATAGGTTGATTGGGTTCAGCTGTTCTGTGCCCACTGGTCTCTGCCCGGGGCCCATCAAAAGAGATGACTGCTCACACCGTCTGCTCAACTGCAACACGGCCCCGGAAAAACCACAAAGGGACCGATGGGAGGCGGCACAGGAGTATGTGAAGGTGTCAGAGTTTTTTCAGATATGAAGTGAAGGCTGGGTCAAAAGTAAGGCCACAAAACAGACTGCAGCTTTAAGGACAACAGACGTTAAACGGAAGGAAAATAAAATAATTTTGAATGGAAATTTGAATCATACACCTAGTTTTCTGTTAATGAAGACCTCCAAAAATGGATGAGATAGAGAGGTTATACTGCTTTACAAGCTAATGGTAAATAATTTCTTGCATCTGCACTGTAAGTTGGACATTTTACAAGCAGTCTTGTATTCTGATGAAATCTGTCAATTACCCTTACCAGCAACAGCTACAACCTTATATCCTCTGGTGCTATTTCATGCTGCTTCCATGTAATTATCTGGCCATTTAGAAAAGCTGAAAGTCATTTAATCGAGGGCCTTAAATCACACCCTTAGGCAGTAATAATAGCAAGTAGCTACTAAATACTTGCTATTATTATTGCAGAAGTGCTTTTCACACAGTCAAGTGTGGCTACATTCAGTGCTTTACTCAAATAAGGTTAAAAAGTTGAGTGTGAAACAAAGGCTATCATAGTTAGCTGAAACTAACCTAAAGAAGAAAACTAGGTGCGCAAAACCTAAACCTTAAAATAAATAAAAACTACATTCCTGAGAAACATGAAGACACAATACCAGTAAAACCAAACTTTCTTAGTAACGCTAATGCTAGCTAGCTAGCCAGTTAGCAATGTTCTATCTCTTTTTGGTGTCATGGCAACCCCTTTGGGAATAAATAGTGTAGCGTGCTGGCAAGTCCTGAAAATTCTGCACAGGTGGCTGTTCAGCCGTATAAAAGACAGATATAGCCCTTGCAATGTTGTCCACCAGTTTCTGGACTCAATTCATATTTTAAAGCCTAGCATTTTATCTGTAGCAATGTTGGTTATTTGGAGCTATGAGTTACCATATTCAGACAAGAAATTGGATTTCTAACTTATCAGCTAAGCCTACTAAAGTCAGTCAGCAAGCTGAATCCATACACTGTAAGGATGGGATGCTCAACTATATGGAAAATAGCACTGTGCCATAAATCTAAAATCCTAATCTTTCCATTCTAGTGCTTTCCATCCAATTGTCATGAAAGTTTTGGGGTTGTTACTTTAAAAGAGGCCATACACACAATCTTTTAGTATTTACATATAAACACAAAGCCAACAACACAATGCAAAGCTGAAAACCAGCTCAAAAAGACTTCAAAGCAATCGGCATGTTGATTCTATTCTAGAAAACATGGCGGGGAATTCAGGCTACAATACGATATCGCCACTCATTAAAGTTGTAGACCAGGGGTGGGGGAACTCCAGGCTTCAAGGTTACAAACGTACTTTTTAAAAATGCAAAGTTGTGTACTGTAGTTAATCATAGGATTAACTTGCTTTTGGAGCCAGGCTCAAACAGCTATAGGGTCTACATTTTTAGTCACTTCAAGGTTGACATTATTTCCACCCATGGAAGTGAATCCTGAAGATGGTCAAGTCCATGGAAATATATAAATGTTTTTATAGAAATTTACTGAATGTTGGGAAGAATGGTTAATAAAATTGGTGTAAATACATTACTCGTGTGCCATCTTCTTTCCAATAAAGCTTAATGCCGCTCACGTCCGTCGATTAAATCTAAGCTAAGAGACATTTAACTAGGAAATGAGGAAAACAATTTCTTTGAGATATAGATAGCAAACGATTTCTTTGTCAGGTACAATGACATCCTAGAGTCTTCATTTTACTCTGAGCACAATGTGATATTTTTTTAATTGGGTTTGTAGTCTTTATAGTAAGTTAAGCAGCTCATCTAGCTCCATATTTCATCTGAAATACAGAGTGAACAAGAAGAAAAGTCAAGCAATTCCATTAAATAAGACCCTCTAACAGTAAGTTTCAAATGCCCTACATGGCCTTCATGGTCCGCTCTCTGAAGTCAGCTTCAAGATTCCTCATTCACCCAAGGATTTAATTTGACTCCCCACTCATGAAAATGTATTTTACACAAAAAGCCCTATGACTATCAAATTTGGTAATCCAATTTTGAAGTCTAGTGGCTTGACATTCTCAGTTTCTCTGGCTTGTTATATGAGAAATAGTTTTTGTTAAACATAGCACTTATATATTGAGTAACAGCCAGTTTAAGATGGAGAACCTCAATATTTCTTGAAAAATTCATCTGGCCATGACAACTAGTCACTCCCAGAGGTGTTTATTACGGAGAGAGTGACGCACTTTTAACTGTGGATAATCAATACAGCCCCTATGACCTTGACAAGAAACCAACAAACATCGCTTCTTAGAGTTGCCCTCCTTTACAGAGAAAATCCCACAGAGCTCATATCCTGCAGTCTAAAAATTTATTTAACCACCCGTCACTGACACCACTAAATTGACCGTGTTATTCTACATGAGTGGCATCTATCATTATGTCCATCTGCAATGTTATTAATGAACAAAATCACTAAGAGATAATAATAAAAAAATGTAAAAATCACCCATCTGTGTAAAATGATCTACAATAGAGAAATGTCCAACTCCTTAAAAGTCTTTTCATTTGTACCCCGAAGACCTTATTGGGCCTTGTGTACCATAATCGACTGCATCGGTGCATCAAGGCCTGTAGCTCTGCTGAAGTCCAGCCCAGAATGCTTTGATAGTAGCTTCAGCTCATCTGTATTTTTTGGCTTTGATGTGTTTCATCTAGGGCTGCACGATTTTGCATAAAATGAGAATCACGATTTTTTTGGCTTAGAATTAAGATCACGATTCTCTCACGATTTTCTTTTCCAGTATAAATATTTATTGCGCTTATTGACCCTTTAAGACCTACCATAGAACCAAGTCCGCCAGAGCTTATATTATATTTTTACATGCTGTGGAGCCATTTTTGGGAGCATTTCAAGTTGATATACATCAATACAACCATTACAGCCTAAATTTTAATAATATGTATGTATTAAGTGCATAGTAATTACATAAATTGCAAAAAAGTGCAATAAACTACAAAAAAATTTAAAATCGTTTTTGTTTTTTTTACATATATTTCTAGTTAGAGAAATTTAAGAGGCTCATCCCTCAAAACTGTAAATACAAAAAAGTTGCACAAACTAGTTTCCTACCACAGGAAATTTATTTTAAGTGTCTTCATAGTTTTATTTTTGAAATACACCAATTTTCACATACTGCAGGAAAAACGAAAATAAATATTATAATGCAAATTTGCAAAAAAAACAGCATATGCATCAAAATAAACTATTTCCAGCAGTGCAATGAGTCCTAAGCATCCCAGAAACGACACAGAAAGACATAAAGTCAAACATAACTTTTACAAACACAAGTATAGGCTCATAAGGCCTGATGGTAAAAAACTACATTTCCGCAAAATGACGTCACTTCCGGTTCCTGGCAGGTCAAGGGGGACATGCGATAGTTCGCATTGATGGACGTAGGAAGTGTTATGAACAGCTGATCGGATCGGCAAAGCATGTTTCTGGAATATTATGTTTTTGTTGCTGCAAGTGCTTTTTATGCAATTTTTGCAAAGCTATATGTGGAAGGAAACCCTGACTTAGGACAAGCTGATGGCATAAGATGTAAGTACAACTCCTCCGGTTTCATATGCAAAAAAAATTATTGCGCTAGCTTACGTGATTGCAGAGCTAGCGGGATATAAAAATAGTTACGCAAAATGGAGCGTGTCCGCTCCGACCGGCTTTAAAGGGTTAACTGCACATCAACTTCGTAACAGTTGAGATTGAACATAAAAACAATAAATAAACATAAAAACAACAAATGTCTCACGTTTTGTTGTTGCCGCAAAATGTTGTACTGCTTGAAATTCCGTCTCCACCGTTGCTGGACACTGCGTGTATAGAGCAGGTAGTGCAACAATAGAAAAATAGTTGCGGGACGGCACTGTGTAGCGTTTGTCTAGGGTGTTGATCATTTTCCTAAATCCCTCGTTTTGCACAGTGTTGATGGGAGCCATATCTTTGGTCAGGTGATAAGTAATAGCCTCCGTAATTTCTTTGTGCCTGCGGGAGTTTGACGGGTATAGGGAAGCGCTGCATAAGGTTCCCGTTATTGATGTTTGGGTGGTTGACCGGGACGGATTTTCTCCTGTCACTTTCTCGTCATCCCTGACGTGCTCTCCGTTGTTTTTTCCCTGCTAATTTTAGCATCACACGGCACAGCTTCTGTAACACGTGGTATAAGGCTCCGCCCTTGTCATTTGTTGAGCAGGAAGAGTGAGCGCTTGTTTTCATGCAGATTACGTCCCGGATCAAAATGCGGTACAATCGTCGTCTTTTTTTTTTTTTTTTTTTTTTTTTTAATCGTTGTCATTTGGAAATGAGATCGCACATAAGTATGAATCGAGATCGCGATTTTCTAACGATTAATCGTGCAGCCCTACTTTCATCTTGACAAAAGATTGTTTTTTGGGGGTTCCTATCAGTTGGTTTGCCAGTAAAGCACAGTAATAACATGAGGAGCAAACCATGTGGTAGTAGTTTTGGCAATATCTCCATACAGCTTGTTGGAAGATGGAAACGTTGTCCAAAACTTGGCAGATTTTGCGTTGGCTTTGGACACGATGAAACACAGTAGACCAACCGCCAAGAACACCAGCAGATAACACAGTACCCCAGATCATGACAGGTTGTGGAAACTTCATAGTGGACGTCAAAAATCGTGGATTATGTGCCTCTCAGCTCTTCCGTCAGGTTCTTGGACCTTGGCTTCAAAATGAAATCCAAAATTTACCTTCTTCTGAAAAGAGGAATGCCAACTAAGTAGGAGTCCAGTTCTTTTTCCCTTTAGCCCAGATAAGATGCCGATATTGTCGCTGGTACATGAGTGGCATGGCATTAGCAACACAACAGCTGGAGCTCCTTTCCAGAAGACCTTACAAGACTGTGCGTGTTGGTGCTTGATGCACTGAAACCACCCTCAGTCCCCCTATGGAAAGCTCCCAAGTTCTTGACAATCTTCTCAAGACTACAGTCATCCCTGTTACTTGTACACATTTCTTTTCCAGTCAGCTTTCCATTAATATACTTCAGTAGAGAACTCTGAACAGCCAGCCTTTCAGCAATGACCTCCTATGGCGATCCTCCTTGTGCAGGGTGTTAATTATCATGATCTGGACACCTGTTGAATCAGCAGTCTTTCCCATGATGATGGTTCTTAGGACTTAACTAGACTGAGAGATGCACTGTGTTTACACTGTGTGAAAAGTAATTTACTCCAACTTGAAATAAAACGAAATTCTAATAATCTGGATTTTTTATTTTTCATGACTCACAAAGCATATTCATCAAAAATAAAACATAAAAGACTTGAATTTCTGCACATGAGATGTAATACATATTTGAACATGTATCCTTTTCAATTAAACTATGAAAAAATAAATTTTTAAAGATTTTCTCGCCTTTTGTGTTTTTTTTTTTTGTTGTTTTTTTTTTAGATGAACTAGTAGAAGTGTGCGCAAGCCACAGGCTGTTTGCGTTCCACTCTGAAGCTGTGTGTGAGCACACATGCTGAAAACATGAAGTGGCCTTCAGCGGACACTGTAATCATTCCTCCCATTGGAAACACAAAAAAAGACCTCAACAACAATTACACTGAAAGTGATGGCAGACAAAATCCACAGTTAAAAAGAAATAATGTGCAAATACAACACCGGAGCCCGGCAGTTTTCACAGACAGGTGCAAACAGTAACGCGGCAGAAATGGACACGGGGATGGTGACTAGAGAAATATAACCACCATTTTAAGGGTCATTTTCCAAATTACGAACGCTTACCCCTGGTGATTTCTAGCAATGATTTCTTAATGGCTTTAGAGAGAGCTTTTTTATTTTTACGCTATCCACCTCAAGATCGTTTTCTGTTCACTTGATACAATGCAGCTGAAAGGAATCAGTGGGCAACAGATTACATTTGAAAAACTTTACAGTAATGAGTCCTTCAAAAACCAAAGCTCCCGCACTCAGAACAGCCCAAACACCAGGCTGCCGAGAGCTTTCATTACCAAATACTTTCTGTCCAAGGCAGAAAAATTGTGAAACTGTCCAAAGACCTCAATACACATCAGACAAACAAAAAACAAAGCTGACAAACATGGATTTTCTCCAATATGCCCTTGAGCTAGGCATTTATCTGCAGCTTTACTGTAGCACAAGTGTGTTCTGATCATGAGCCCAAAGTTTTTCTCTCTCCCCAAAGTTGAACGTCTTTGCCTGCCGACGTCTCCTCTCCTCTGTGCCTCATTGTCATTCCCTCTACTCTTAAAAGTTTGCTATTGTATCCAACACAACGGACCGTCCACTTAACGGCAGCGAAAACAATAGAAAAGCCAAAGTGAGTCTCCACAGCTTAAAGTGATTAGATGAATTTCTCACTAATCCCCACCTTGAGCAGGTAGGAGAACGCTCCCAGGGCTACCAATCGATTTGATACACACTCTCACAAAGAGATACACACACACTCTAACCTTTTCTAAAATCATCTCATCAAAACTATTCGGGAGCTCATTTCACTATTGTGTTCGGTTTTTTGGGGGTCCTTACAAAATGGCAATTACATCCAGCGCATTAACGCAGGTGCCAAACGATGGGACCATTAAGGGAGCCGACACAAACAGATCGATCGGATATACAACAGACACGTGGAGGAATGAGAGCAAAAATAAAAATCTTTACGCGAGGCAACGGGCAACACAAAAAAAGAAGAAAGAAAGAAAAAAAGGAAGGGCTGAAAAGAGGAAACGGTGCAAAAAGCACACGCAAACAAACGAGCCGTGCTTTGTCCAGGCAGCTGTGACGGTTGTATTCTAAATGGGCCATTACAGCACAAACAAGCAGCACGCTCATTGATCGCAGGCCCACAGGACTCGAGGCACCTGAAAGGCTTTGTGCCCTACAGAGGCAGAGATACCTGTACAAAGCTCCCAGAGGAGACTTCATAAAAAAGCATGGTGATCGTGTACGCCAATATGTTTATAGTTTGTAAGAGGCGGATGCGGTGAGTTACAAGATGCTCCGTCACAGAGATTTGACAGGAGTGCTGCTAAATGCGGTAAAAGCAAACTTATGAAGAGTTTCTCTTTTGTCTCATTAGAGCTCAGGCTTAACTTTGTGACACGGCTGCTCATTAGTTACACCCCAAAGGAAAACAAAGGGTAAAAAGCGCATACATTTGTATTAAATGACTGACAATGAAAATAAGTTTGGTTCAATGGCTTTGACTGAGCTCCTGTTTAAGAAACTTTTTTTTTGTTCAGATATGTAACCACTAAGGTCACGTTCACATCTGTGGTTCTGCTCAGCTGGTCCAGAATGAAATATTAAATTTGCAGCCTCGTTATGTAGATCTGCCACAAACAAACCACGAGGAGTAAAAATGGAGCCTGGCAGACCGACAGGTAACTCGCTGATTGGGCGGGCTTAATGATGAAATCCTGCATCATCGTTGCAGGGCAAAAAGGTTGGTCAAGTTGTTTTGTCCAGGTTGCATAACAGAGCAATTTGTTTCAGTCTCAGTTTGTCTGCCATGAATTAACCGTTTGGTCTGCAAAATATCCTACAATGGCAAAAAATGTACATCAATGTTTCCTTGAAGGCGAGGTAAGGTTTGCAAATTGCTTCTCTTGTCTGTTGATAGACTGAACATATTCAACATCTACTACAGAAGACCAAGATGATACTCAAGTATGTATTTCATCGAGTCCTTGCAGATTAATTTGTTTATGAAAAAACTGATCATTTCAGCTCTAAATGTCTCAGCTGTTTTCAGAATCGTGCACATTTATCTGAAGAGAGCCAAAAAAGTAACGACTAATGTTTAGTATTATTAGTAGGAAGAAGCATTGCTTCTCTTATACCATGTGTAACAGGCAAATCGTGTTATCATTTTTATTATTATTTTTACCTCTCAAAGAACAAAGTCTATGATTATACCAGTGGACAACGCCTTCGCTATTACAGTAATGTCCACAGGTTCCTGGATGATGGCCCTGTTTTATGTGACTACAGCAGATGGTCTCATTTTTATTTTAGTTTCACCACATCTAGGTTTAGCTTTTAGTTTGGTTTTAGCTAACTATAATAACCTTCATAGTTAGGCTAACTTATGATAAGATTGTTGTCCGTATTTTACTTTTTATAATTGTGTTTTTGAATGATTTAGATTAACGGTCACCGACAGGAAATACTTCATCTTTGGAGGTCAGCTATCAGCCACTCATGACACTTTCTATGGAGTTCCACAGGGCAGCTATCTGAGCCCGTTAATGTTAATCAGACAGCATAATATTTGCTACTGTGGTAATGCAGATGATGCACGGCTATATGTTTCTGTAGAGGCAGTGATGCTTTGACTAAACTCTCTATTATTGTATTTAATTGACAGTAATATCAAATATTATCTATTCAGAAGTTTGGGACATTAGCAACGAGTGTAAAACCACAAGTTAAACGTTTTCTTTCTCATTCAGATTTGAGCTTTAAAGCTCATATTAAATCAAACAGTCATTTAAGTGATTAAAATGCAACTTTAATTCAAGGGGTTTAACCAGGTATTGTTACAGCCATTTTTACACATTTGGAGAGCCTAACCAACAACAGTATGATGGCCAGGTGAGGACTGTTTTATCAAAAATTAAGTATAGAACTTGCATTTGGTACTAGAACTCTCAATATGACGTACCAAGAGATGTGCAGGTGAGGGAGACCATCATTACACAGAAAATACTACATAAATCTACCAGGAAAACAGCAAAAACATTAGCAGCGTTAACAGTCTGCAACAATCTTCTCAAGAATAAATGCACCGACCAGCTGACCATGACAACTAAACTAGATGATTACAGGATTGTTTTCTCAGTCTGGAAAACTCCTTCACAACATCTAATCAAGTCAAAAACACTCTCGAGGAGGTAGAAATATCATCATCAAGTGTCTACAATTACTGGTTACACTTAAGAATAAGGAGGACGGATTAGAGACTGCCAGAAAACATCTACACAGGTCTCTAGTGTTTAATGACCATGTGACACCTGGTAGAAGCAGCAGGATGAACTGTGCAGTGTACAGGGCTTTACTGCCCGCTCAGATTCAGACAAATGCTACAAAAGTGCCTGGATAATGAACCAAAGCATATTGCAGGAGTCTCACGAGGCAATTGGATATTTTTCAATGGCCAAGTCAGTCATCTGATCTCAACCCAAAAGGGCAGCTCATCAGTTATTAAATACAAAACTGAATGCAGAGACTCACAAACAAGCAGCAACTGAAAGTGACTGCAGCAGAAGCCTGGTCTAACCAGAACCTACAGGGACAAGAGAGTAACTGTAGAGCCAGATCACTCGCATATCACAGTTACTTGGTTATATTTGCACATAAGCACCTTATAAGTATATTTATTGCCTCCTTGTGTGTGCACACAGTGTACATGTGCATGCCCTGTACTAGAAAAGATATCTGTGAAACTCCACAACACTTAATACAAAAAACATATATATTGAAACAAAACTGCTGAACACAATGAGCTTAGAGTAGCTAATTAACATCATGATGTTATAATTAGGTGAACAGCTGAAACTTGCACACGCTGAATTATGCGCACTAAATCAAATACCTGTCTTTGAGGTTGATGAACTGCAGTTGTTTTTCTTTATGCACCACTGC
This sequence comes from Pundamilia nyererei, assembly GCF_000239375.1. Classification (NCBI taxonomy): domain Eukaryota; kingdom Metazoa; phylum Chordata; class Actinopteri; order Cichliformes; family Cichlidae; genus Pundamilia; species Pundamilia nyererei. The sequence goes on from NW_005187728.1 coordinate 110,953, forward strand.
TGATATATGTGGGAGGGGGTTTTCCACCCCTCAATTTTCAGCAGTTTTCTTGCCTGTGGCATCTACACCGCTATATGAAGATGAAGCATGGTTGTGTTTTCACAATTTTTGTCATTGACTTGGTACTTAAGCCAAGACTGCAAATGCATCTAATAAGTCAAGGATTTAGCCATGAACTTGCTGAGACCTGACAAAAGAGGCATCTTCAATCACTGCAACATAGCGGAGATGCAGTTAATGTGTGGCTGTTATTGTGTAGTTTGACTCCACTTTTTCAGAGGCTCTGCTAAAACAGTGTTTTAAATCATTTTCACTAACAAAGTAACACTTCTCATCCAGCTCCCTTCATCAGCACATTTGACTGTATCAGCTTAATTGAACTCTTGTTTTTCACAGATAAGGAGCGAGGGATAGTTTTCTTTTTGCACATTTCATAAAAATGAAGGGAGGAAATGAAGTGAGGTGTTAGGCAGGTAGCACGTACAAAAAGAACAAAAACAGAAAGAAATCAACTTCTTCCAAACAGCTACATCTCATTAATATTCACTCCCAAAAAATACAAGATACTGGTGAATAAATTCTCCACCTCTGTTACAAGAAAGAAAGAGGCCACTATGTGAATAATATTTGACTGAAAGTTCCCTAAACTCTTATCATACTGTGTGACTGTTAATACCCTCAATATATGAGAGCAGCTTAACTAAAACCCCTGTCCTCACCCTTTACTGTAGCCGTAATGGATGGTTTGTGAGATATGACTTCTGAGATTAGAGTAAAGTGTAACAAGAGACTTATTGTAAGGACATTTCCTAAACTGTGTGGCTAGAATTAGAAGATGATCCTGCAGGATTTGTTTGTAAGAGAACTGGAAATCATGTCTTGACTTCCCACAGCCTCCTATGGTAAGATTTAAACAAATGTGGAGGTGTACAATGTCAACCTGGCTAAAAGAGAGTCTGTATCGAAGGCGAGGGGCGCCATCATTTCCAACATTCGTCTTTGAGAAGATGAAAAAGAAATAAGAAGCAGAGTATGTGTTAAGGTAAGAGCTGAAAGATCAAACGGATAGAGTGCACTCTTCTCTCACACACATAAAAAGACAAATCAAATATCACGTGCAGCCGAGCATGAATAGCTCTTTGTTGGTGGAAAAAGCGTGCAGAAACATGCCAAGCTACATGCCGTACACATGCTGGTGAGGCAGCCGTGCACAAACACAAATGAAGAGTAGACATACCAGAAGTTTTTGAAGGGCGTGTTGATTTCAAAGCCCCTGCGGTCCACGTCTCTGATGTTGGCAGCGGTCAGTTCCACTTCAGCGACAGCCAGCCCCGCTTTGTAATCCTGAAAATCACAAACACAAAGATAGAAAAAAATGATAACCATTTAACAGATTGTTCACATTTTCTCAGCAAAAAATATAAAAAGGAACCGTTTATCCTCTTCTTACATTACAGGATTGAGTGTTTACCTCACTGTTAAATATGGAGCTAAAGCCACAAGATCGTTAGCCTAGCATTAAGGCTAGAACCAAAGAGAAACAACTGGACACAAACACTCGTTATTTCTACTTTTTTTTTTTTCATTGTTCTTTTCACCTGCATCTTTGCAACAAAACAAACAAGCATGACCAAACGTTTCGTAACTCAGAATACACAAAACATAAGTCTTTCTTTTAAATTTTTAACAGAGAGGCTAGCTAAGCTAAGCTAATATTACATGACATTTACGCTAACAACATGTTTGGAAAGTACACAATTAAATACCTTGAATCTTCTCAGCTTAGTCTTAATAAGGATGCAAATAAGTATTTTAATGAATTAAAATTCACTGTACTTTGAATTGCTTTTTTAATTTTTATTCTAGCTCATCAAACAAGCTAATAATCTCAGCGTTCTCCTACAAAGAGAAAGAAGTCTGGGGCTTTTCTGTGTGGGTTTTACATGTTCAACCCATGTCTGTGGAGTCTCTCCAGGTACTTCAGCTTCCTCCCACAGTCCAAAGACTTACATTTGGTTAGATTATCTAGTGATTATAAATTAGCCATATGTATGAATGTGACCATGAATTGTTGTCCATTTATATCTGTTATCCCTGCAACAGCCGGTTCAGGGTGTAGCCTGTGTCTTGGCCCTTGTCTCTTAGCCCTCCATGACTCTCCATGACTCTCAACTGGATAGCTGGAAGAGAATAGATGCATGAATAGATGGATGGATGGAAGGATGGATGGATGGATGGATGACCATTATAAATGCAGGTATTGAAAGACTGGAAAGTAGCTAACATCGGCCTGCTGCCAAACCGGTCGGACTCTATTAATGTTGTGCTTATTTGCCTCTTAAAGGCCCCTTTTATCTTCTTAGTAAATAAATAAGCATCAAAATTGATTGTGAAGTGTTGGCCTAACATGGCATTCTGAATTGTACTGAAGCAAACTGCGAAAGTTTTTTTTTCCTCACTAAAAGAGTGTTACTTTCCTGTACATCTTTATTTCCCCCACTTTTAAAGCACAGACATATGCTTCAAGTTGAAAATGAATGCAGAAAATATTAAAAACAATGTTCCCTAAGGGGCCCTGCAAATATTTGGCTTCAACCACTGGGCAGTACTTCAAGCCCCTTCTGGTCAAATTACAGACCCTGCTTAATAAGGTGGGATCAACAGGTCAGCTCATTAAAGTCGCAACCTGTTACTCAAATGAGGCTTGAATGTCAACACTGAGGAAGAAGCACAGTCACAGCTGTATATTATATAGTATATACATAAACACACACAGGAAGTGGATATAATGTTAGACTCGTGAGAGGGACCTGCTGAACTGTCATTGACTTTCTTCCTCTCCTCACCAGTGACGCACAAACTGCCTCTGTATGTGGTGTGCGTGTTTGTGTGTTGCAGAGATACACCGAGATAAGTGTGTATGTGTGCGAGACACATAGAAAGCAATAGAAACCAGAAAGAGATAGGGAGAGTATACCTGCGCATAACAGCAAAGCTCTGTTAAAGCCAAAAGTTTCATCTCGGGAATCCAAACCAACCCGAGCTTTCAGCTTCAATGTTTTCTGAGGCACATTTCAGAAAATAGGGGTTATGTGCAAAGGCACAGTTTTCACAAGTTCCACTGTAACTCTACATGCCCCTCCCTTCTCCCACTTCACCCTCAACACTCACAGCAGTTTAGACCATTTTCTATAGCCTAGAGCTCCGAGCCAGAAAGAGACGGAAAAACAGACGGGGAGACGGAAGAAGCGCACCCACTCCCACACATATAAGCAAAACATCAAAACAGAGCCGAAATCTGAGGGGTTCCAACTTTACAGTAAAGAATAATACACACTCGAAAGCATCCCTGATGCACTGAGACAAAGCCAAAAAGACGTGACTCAAAAAGATGAGGGTGACAAAGAGCGCGAGAACACAGAGGAAGGGAGAGACCGGTGAGAACGTGCATGTGAAGGGAGGTCGTGATAATCCTCACTGAGAGTGGGTGAGACAGGCGAGGGGTCAGCTGAGCAGTTGACAGAGAAAGTGCGTGTGTTTGTGTGTAAAAAGCCAGAATAAAACACCATCTTCACAAATACTCCAACAACGAATTACAAATACTGCTTAAGTGAGGAGCACTAAACGCTGCCACGCTGTGCCAGCTATAAATCATGTGTGTTTTCTGCGCTAACTGTTCTTCACCAGCGAAAACAATTTGCACTAATTACGCCCAAACAAAGGAGGAAATGAATCGACGCCATCGACGCTGATTAGGCGCTTTTTTTGGAAACGCACGACCTAGCGGTGAGAAGACGCGCGCACGTGTGTGTGCGCGTGTTTGTGTGTGTGAAGGAGAAGAGCGCTGCCATATCTCTTGCTAAATAATTAGCAACCACCTTCTCAGAGCAGCCAGATTTTACAGATTGCAATCCAAGATGGAAGTTTACTTAAATATTTTTTCATGCTGCAGCATTTCCAGCCTGATCTTTTTGCTATTGTGTGGGCTGGATCAATTGAGGCTAATGTTGTCAAAATCTTCATTTGGCCATCGTTAGCCCCAATTAGACTACTTCAAACAAATTTAGAGGACTGTAGTGAAAAGCGCGACCAATTATTCTCCCGTCCCACAGTTCCGTGCAACGATACCAGGAGAGGACAACGAGGCAGCGTCATGCGGAGATCCCGTGAAGCTTTATGAGTAATTAAGACCCTTTGATTTCACAAGAGGATGACATAAGCGACGGAGAGAAAGAGAGAGATAATGTGAGAGTGAGGCTTGTATGGCCAGGTCCTAATTGAGCTGAAACTTTTGACGCGAGGGCCTCGAGGGCAGCAAAAACTTGCCTCTCTCTCCTATCAATTACAGCCGTGTACAGTTGTTGCTCTTTTAAGTTCAGCGTGTTCAGAGGTTTGAAGACGCATGACGCTGTAATGAGAGCGTGGGGGTCATGGAGTAGAAATGCAGTCTCCTTCAAAGCTCGCAGTTGCCGTCCGTTCAGATCAGCAGAGGAGCTCGATGTGGCGTTATAAAAGAAAACACACGAAAAGCCCCGCAGAAGGACAAACGATTTACATGGAAGAAAAAGAAATGACAGCAGAAGGATGTCTGCATGTGTACGCGTGCATGCAGGCATGAGTGTTCACGCCTGTCTGAATGCATGTGCCGAGAGGGCAAAGCAGTCACCTATATCTAATGACCCTCATCTCACTCGGGCAGCCAATTAGAGAGTTGGGTGTTAGCGGCCGTCCAGCCCTCACCACTCGTTACCTACCCAATATGTGCTGCAGCCTCCTGCCCTCTCCAATTAATTCACCAAGTATGGAGGGATGGAGAGAAGAAGCAAAGGCATTAGAGGTAAAAAAAATAACCCTTTTTACAACTGCTGAGGGGTAGGAGGCATTAATGACGCTTATAGGAGGAGAGAGGGGAAAAGGCCCTAAGGCGAATGTTCTCACGCATGTGTATGACTTACTACTTGTGGTCCATATGCAAAGCATCTCAGGGAGGTGAAACTAATTTTTTATTTTTAAAAAGTAAAAAAAAAAAAAAATCAGCTCATATCAACAAAATCTCGAGAACTGTTACAAGGCGTGAAGGACAAAGTCTCGCTCACGCTTAACCTCGTGAATTCTGCACAAAGGCCGTTTGGAATATTCCAATTATTTCTCTCAGAGCTTTCCAAGTCAGTCGCTTCTCAGCACAGAGCCGCTCTGAAAGAAACCCAGACAAATAAAGGCAGGGCTCCACGTCTATCTCCAATTCCATGACCACTCAACCACTTAAAGCTGCTCTAAAAGCATGCAGGGTAACACCGTCTCACACAGAGGTAGGCGAGTTTAAAAGAGCACACATGAAGACAAAAGACTATTTGATTATTTTAAACATCGGGCGGCGAGGCAGCGAAGGGCGGCGACAGGGTGGAGAACACGGAAGTCACATGAACGCATAAAGACAAGAGTTTGATGTCTTCAATTTCTGTATTCCTCAAAGTCGGTTGAGGGCACGTTTCAACCAACAACCAATAAAAGACACATTTTTGGTCATTTGGTTAAAACATTTTCACAGAGCTTGACTGGGGATCCTGCAGGTAGCTGTAAAGACTTTTAAGACTCTCACAGCTCTTCCATCGTGAGATTGTCTGGAAAAAACATAAAGATCATAGGTTTCTGTAACTAATAGCACATGACTCCAACGAGCGTCAGTCCACCCGGACCTTAGCATGCACAGACCTCAATCAGGGGGACTTTGATTATTCTGAAACTTTTATTCTAGCTCCAGTAGAAGGTCAGATTCATTTGGTTTATTTCCCCCATCAGCCTCAGCTGCTCTTTGTTCTAATTAACAAATGCTAGCATGCAAACACACAATTAATACCACTTTCAGACAGCTACAAGAAGCATCGCAAGTAATCTTCTCGGTGCAACCTTCATTTGACTACAGCTGACAGCGTCTGCCCACAGACCTGACAACACACGACAGTGTCACAAACACACAAGACAGTCATGAATCTTTATTTGTGTGCAGCTGAGATCAGATGAGTCCTGAGTGTGCGTGCAGCAATGACTAGGAACAGCAACGTGTTTGCTGGGCACTGCAGCAGGTGTAAACTTACTGCATGATGGTGTTTGATTACAATAAAGTTAAAATTATTGAAAGTGCAACCCCACCGTGAGCTTTTGTCTAGTCGCAATTTGTGGTCACATTCAGTTTTAGCTTCACATGCTGTCTGGTCCATTTTCTCGACTCACGATGTTACTGAAAATAGTGTGACGGCAGCGCAGGCTTCAAGGCTGTCTATATGTGATAGACAACAACTGCGAACAGAGACACAAACCTTTGGCAGCGAAACGCTTTTATATTCGGATTGGCAAGAGGTCAGTAATGCTTCTTTTCCACTAGCGCCTTACTCCAGGGGTGTCCAACTCCATCCATCGAAAGCTGGTGTCCTGCAGGTTTTAGATGTGTCCTTGATCCATCACAGATTTCAATGACTAAATTATCTCCTCAACATTTTTTGAAGTTCTCCAGAGGCCTGGTAATGAACAAATCATTTGACTCAGGTGCGTTGACCCAGGGTGTTATCCAAAACTTGCAGGACACCGGCTCTCGAGGCCTGGAGTTGGCCACCCCAGGCCCCTGGCCTCAGCTGGACTCTGTTCTTAGGGATTTCCATTAGGTGGTAGTCCCCAGTACCAAGTACCAAGTACCTTTTATAGTACCTACTTGGCAAGAGTTCCAAGCTAAGTCAATAGGTACACGACGAGGTGCAGACGTTTTAGTGACAGATCAACCAGCTGGTATACAATCGCCTCAATGCCCTCCATTGTTGTGTTGCATTTATGTATCATACAAATGAAGTCATGATACTTGAGGTCGCCTTGCTATAACAATCCCACCCACATTAAAACACCTGAAACCGAATAAAGTCGAGTCGAGTCGAGCAGGTGCTAGTAAAAAAGAGGCCTAACGTGACTGGGTATAAAAAGAGCACCTTAGAGAGGCAGAGTTTCTCAGAAGTAAAGATAGGCAGAGGTTCAACAATCTGCAAAAATCTCTCTCCAGTTTCAGAATGATGATGTGCAGACTGGTTATCTCTCATCATCAACAGTACTTAATATGAAAAGAGAAATCTGTGCAAGTAACATGGTAACATCTAGAAAGGCACCATCAGACTAACATATGGTCGCGACAACACGACGTCTTTTTCAGGGAGAGCCTTGAATATTTTTTGCCCCCTCGCTAGTCTAATGATTACATTTGTTCTGTTTGTTGTGTCTTTGAATACATAACCAGTAACCAGCTCACCAAAGCTTGTTTTAGTCTTATTGTGTTAATAACCAATCAAATTAGTACTGTCAAAAAAGTGGTCTGTACTGATGAACCCAGAGAGATTCATTACCCCACAGTGCAATTACCTTCTGACCATTTTTAGCATCTTCAATGTTTTAGTTTTTCTGCAACTAAGCGGCCTTTGGTGCTCTCACTGCTACATTTCAGCAGGCAGCTAAGACAGGAAAGTACCACTGAACACAGGATAGTATTTAGTAGCTAAAAGGAACAGTATTTAATTTGTAATTAGTCAAACATTTTCCATTGCAATCAACTTAATATGCAAGTGTTGTAATCACGGCTTCCAAGTATGAAAAGAGAAAGAAAGGCAGGTGTAAACTGCTCTTGTTACACAGCAAAAGATTTGAATTTGTTATCTTTCAGCTAAATCAGGTATGAAGACAAAAAACGAAGAGCCTTGATCTCAAATTCAGTCGCAGCATCAGTGCTACAAAACGGCCTCGAAGTCTCTGGATGATGTTAAGTCTCACAGAGAAGATCTTGTGAAGAGCAGAGAATTTAATTAAAGCAAAGATTAATTAAATTTTCAGTCGCAATCTCATTGTGTACTCTTCCCCCCCCCTCTCCTTCCACCAGGAAAGGCTCTACTGCATGTTGAAAGTTTTCATTTCGGCTAAGATTTAACTTGGAACTGGGAGGAATTCTAAATTATACACAAGATGACAGCGAGAAATATGATCATTCAACCATCAATCAATCCCTCAGCTACCAGAGTGAAAACAAAGTGGGCAACACTTGTGATGTACGACACGATAAGACACGAAACAAGTCACTCTGCTCGTGCCAATTTGCCTATGCAGGGCATGGCAGAGAGATGGTTCTCAGAGTAACCGTGTGTGTGTGAGAGACACACTTTGCGCACTGTCTGACTTTCTTTACCTTGGTGTTTAAGTGACCTTAACCACAGCTCCATCACGGGGCTTACGGTCCATGAGAAATGGGGTAGGGGTGTTGAAGGAGGAGCTGGGAGGATGATGTTTCCAATAGCTCGTTCATCATGTTAGATTAAATACTCCACTCCACTGAACTTGAACAGGGCTATGGTCTACCTCCCTCCCTGTGCTCTTGCTCTCCATCACTCTCTCCTTTTCTTACAAAACCACCAACGCTCGATTCTCACTCATGCAAGCCCTGCACCGAACTGGTCTTTCCACCCTGTTCACTTCATCTTCCTACTTCCATCTCTCAGTTTCTGACTCTTAAGTCTCTTGTCTTTCATTTGCCGCCTGCTTTCCTCCCTGCAAAATGCACCACAGCTGCTCCTGCATTTATGCCGAGGATTTAGCTTGTAAGCTAAAATAATACAATTAATTTGTTCACTCCCCGATTCTCTCTTTCCCTCCGATTCTCCCGCTGTCTCAGATCAAGGAAGTGGAAATGTGCTGACAAGGAGTGATACCCAAAAGAGAATTCTAACAAAGATGTTTGTTCAGGCTAATGAAGAAAATAATGAAAGGCAAACAACAAAACTACAAGAGCGAGCGAAACGAAATGAGAGCCGAGGAGGGATGGAAATGAGTCGAATGCATGTAGCATTATCAAATATGCACACAAATACGTGTCAGGCACTTTAAGAAATAGTATCACGGCTGTGAGGTATCTTTCCATCTCAGATGTTATATCTCGCTGTCGGGACAGGAGCAGGCAGAGAACAGGGAAGGTGTACATGAACAGGGACTATCAGGGTTTAATTGGACTGACATCAAATATGAGAGACTCAAGGGAAACTTTAAGAGCAAACTTATCTCTTCTTTATTTTATTACTAAAATGGAGATGGAAGGTCCACAACAACAAAACAAAGCTGTACATTAACACCAAGTCAGCTACATCAGGGGCGTTTAATTATTTTGTTCCTATAACAAGCATGCTAATGTGCATGTAAAGTATTAATACCACCAAGAAGCCTCATGAGTACTTGTAATAATTTGAATATATACACTACTACAGTAAAGCTAAGTGGTTCATAGTTTATGGTGTAGCTGCTTTGAGTGTCATGTAAGCTTTCACTAGCCAAAATTAGCATTCAATTTAACGCTAGGATGCTGTAAAGTTGTAACTTACTAGCCAAGTTTGTAGGTTATCACTAGTGTTAGCTGCTAATGTCAGTTTAAACATTAAAAAAAAACCTTCAAAGTAAGATCACATGTTTTTCTTACAGAGTTTCATGCTAATTTCTCAGTGTGTCACATAGGCCCTACAGCTAAATTAGCTTAGCATTAGCACCAAATCCAGACTGTACTGTCATCCCTATCCAAAATTTTAAAGTAAGCCTGCCAGCACATTTAACTGTTATACACAGATATGCATAATATATATGTGTGTGTGTGTGTGTGTGGTGGACAAGTTAGCATTACATGGTTAGCATCACATGGGTTAAGATGGCGGTGCGCATAGACGCAGCAGCTCACTGCTCCTCACATTCAGTGTTTTGTTATTTTCTACGTATATGTGTGTGGGTAGGTAGGTGTGTTTTTTACTACTGTGTTGTGTTGTCTTGTTTGTGTTGTGTTGTCTTGTTTGTGTTGTGCTGACGCAGGACAGTTTCCAATTTCGTTGTACTATTGTTCGAGGTATGACTGTGCAGTGACAACAAAGAGTTATCTCTGTTATCTCTAAAGGTTTAAGTCACATTGATATGCGTTTCACCTTTCACACCCAGAAGCCATGACCATCTTTTATGCCATCTGCTGTTAGTAAGTACATTTTCTCACCTTTGTAAGGCTAAATTACACTCCCTTCCACTCATGACAAGCTAAGCTAAGAACACTTTTAATAATATGTAAGTAAGTATGTATAAGGCTTAAATAATTCCTCAAGCAGATACTGTATCTCTGCTTGAGTCTACAAATTTTTTTAAAGGTTAAGTCTGTGTTACAAACTGGGATCAAAAAGTTTGCAAGACACCAGAATGTACCAGGCAGGTTTGCTTAATAAAAGATACTATGGAGTTTTCAGAGCTCCACTCAAAGGGACCAAAAATAAAGATATCTTGACTGACCATTCCTTTTTAAAATCCGTCTCTCAAATGTAATACTGAATCAGTAGTTCTCATTTGAAGATTTCAAATGTTCACCAGAAATGCTGCTACTATATCCATTCATCAACCCTCCAGAGGATTTCAACACTGCCAACAACTACACCCTTTGCATCGAGTAGTGATTTAAAAACAGCAAAAAGCAAGAATGCACCAGATTGTAAAAAATTCAATTGATCACTCAGCAATTATGAACTAATGCAGAAAGCTGGAGGTAAAGCCGCAGCATTTTAAAAGACTACTTCAGCATTGTATATGTGCGCTGGGATCCAGCCGGCACCTCAGGGTGAATCTGAATTGTAGTTTTAGCTGTAGTTTTGTATTTTGAGTATTCTGACTGTAAATAGTTACTCCATCAAAACATCACAAAAGTACAGCCTGAAACCTCTGGGTGTATTTAGACAAGTACTTTTATGACTGCTTTAGTCACGTTGTGGAGGTAAGCATCAACGAACGACACAGAGCTCTCAGTTCTCACTCCTTCTTTATTCGTCTCCAACATCAACTGCGCATATCGCGCCACAATACACAAGAACACACTTCCTATACACTG
>NW_005187728.1:123813-125658 GCF_000239375.1 Pundamilia nyererei
ACACAGGAACACACTTCCTATACACTGGGTGTGAGTGGAGCCCTCTAGTGGTCCACCACAACGTTTTCAATTAGTGCATTTTTATCTGGGAGTAAAACAGGCTAAAAATAAAACATAAATGCACAAAAAGTAAAAACATTAAAAAGTGTTTTCTAGAAAATACATTAATTAAAAAAGCACATTTTAATCTTCCATACAAGCCATCTCTCTCTCTCTGCTTCTAATGTATTCACTCATTAAAGAACAAACAGGTTGGGTGCTAATTCTCTCAGCATCTGAGATTCGGTAATGATGAGTGTAAACAGATGAAAACTGCTACAGTTTAAGGGGTCACATCAACAATATGCTAACAGTACAAGTCTCACCGCCACTGGAACAAACAGTGGTAGGTATTTTTGTCCTGCCACTGTTTGGACCATAACAAACTTATCTCAGTGTATCACCTTTGAATAGGGCCAACTTCTCTTATTCTCTGCTTAGCTCTCCTCCTTCCCCGTCTTGCGGTTCTGCATTAAACACTCGCATAAATATGCGATCGGATGAGGTGCTGCAGTTGGGAGAATCCTTGCATGCTAATAACACTGAAACAATAACACTGTGACACCTGTCTGCTCCTGACAGCTTGCATTCAATCGGATGAAACTGCAGTTGCACGGAGACAAGTGTGGGCTTCGACTCGCGTCCGCAAATTAACAGAACGCTGACAGCCATCAATAGCAGACATATGGACAGATGGTCAGAAGTGTAAGAATTTCAGCAGGCGATACACTTGTCTGTCTGCAACTCTCTCTCTCTTTCCTTCTTTATAAATCTGCCTTTGTCTCACTCTTCAAATGTTTTCCAAACACTGTATGCGAAAATGTCATCCAAAACAATTAATGAGCAAAAACAATAAGCAGAACATACTTTGAAGAGAAAACAATCGAAAGAATCATAGTGCACATGCTAGCTCCAATCTGTCTGTATGGCTAAAAATATGTAGATGTACTTATCCTCCAAAATGCCGTGAACCTGCCACGCGTGCCTGTTATGTGAGAATTTTAATTAGACTTAGACAAACAAATAAACCCCGACACATGCACTCAATAACATACTAATCATATGAATGCCAATTAAAATATCTGAATGAGTGTTTAGTTATCGCCTCAAAGGTCCCCACACTTGATAAACCTGCAAATTTAAAGCAATCACTAACATCCACTCAGGCACTATGTGGATGTTAAAGATAACATACAAACACTAGATTTTTCCTTCTGCTAATTATTTACCAGAATTTATTTATGTAACACTTTAAAAACAACACATGGCCAACCAAAGTGTTGTGCAGCAGAAATATAAAAAGTACAATGAGAACAATAAATACAATAAATAAAGTTACCCACTGAGCGAGTTTTTAACCTGGATTTAAAGAGCACCACTGAATAGGGCTGGGCCATATTATACCGTTCACGGTAATACCGGTATAATATTAGGCAACGATAGGAAAATGAAATATCGCGATAGAATATGAGTAAAACGCGCATGCGCAGTGCCTTTGTCTTCATATGCACATGGCCGATTGTTGAGTGAAACAAATGAACCAGAATTGGTTTGTAAAAATGGTGCAACTTCCGTGATGTGGAACTAGTTTGGTGTTTGTCCATCAGATACACAACAAAGCACGTTTTTTGGCAGAACATGCAAGCGGCCGTCGTTATTGTCGTATTTGTCGGACTAAGATGCTCTTAAATCTGGGAGTAATCTGGGACCTAAACTCTGTATGCTTCAGGTCAAACAACACTGCAGCATCACTGAGAGTTAAAAACTGTCTAAATTCTTTCATCTTTAATAAAACGATCAGCATTG
>NW_005187728.1:127274-141093 GCF_000239375.1 Pundamilia nyererei
GCCTTTTGGTTAAACTTTCAGCAAGGAATTTGCATTTGCACTGTTACATTTTTATAAAGCTTTAATGTACATAAAAACCAGCTTCTTGTTTAAGTGAAAATAAATGGAAGGTTGTCTTTTTATATATATCGTGATAAATATTTTTGGCCATATTGCCCTGCTCTACCACTGAAGTAGATTTGCCTAAAGAGGCCATATTTTACATAGTAAATATTACATAGACTGTATATAAAAGATGGACTTAGCCATCTTTACCAATGGGTTAAACAAGGCTCTGTTCCCACATGGATTGATGACATGTGGGAACAGAGCACTTCAGCTGCATAAAGCGTGCTTTGCCTTGGTTGCTAGCAGGTTGCCGTGGTAACTCATAGTTTGTATGGAAGACACCATCTTGTCTTTAAGCGCTCTCTCCGAGCTGCAGTGAAACTTGAAAGTGAGGCATGACAAACAGAATGTTGGCCTTTAAAGTCAAGGTTGTGCCTTATTGTTGCAACCACAACATTTCAACACGCACAACTTCTACTTTGAAGGCGAACGTCCAGTATGCATCACACTTTCACAGTTTCACTACCACTCGTTTGCACGCGTTTGCAGACAAGTCGGCATTTTTCATGCTAACTACAGGTAACTGCGGTAACCTACTAGCAACCAAAGCGTATTCATAGTGAGGTTTTCAGTGTGGCACCTTATTTCTCTATGCAGCCAGATTCCTGCTAATGAATGAGTGCATTCTGTCCCATTGAAACTGCTGGTGATGAGGAGACTGCAGACTGGTCACTAAGTCTACAAGCCTGATGCTTTACGAAGCCTCAAACTAAACATTTTCGCCTTAGCTATCATTCTGTTTCAAAACTTGATGTTACAAGCAGAGGGTGGAGCTGACTGAGAAACCAAAAACACTTACATGAAAGCCACAATTCACAACCTAAATGTCATGGTGCATTCAAAAAGACTCATAACTATTGCTTGAACTCAAATGTATCAACTACTCAAGTGATTATTTGAGATGTTTTCCAACATACTTTCATACAACCATGTAAACAGAATTATTGCCCTCTGCTGGACATTTAAAAGAACACAGGCTTAAGACATTTCAGCATCTGCTTCTATTTTCAATTTTCAGCTACATGCACAACACGTCAACTTTAACTTCCCGACATTCTTCGTCTTGTATCATTTCTTCTTCAGCCCGTGGCTGTGATCGAGCTTTGGGTCAACGTGGCTATAAGCAGTCTTTCCAGAGAGCCCAATGCATCTCAGTGTACCCTAAAGCAATTTCAAGCAAATATATTTACTTTATGCACATTACACATTCAAGAGCATTTCCACATCTGCCACCACTGCTTCAGATAGGCTCTCATCTTCCCCTTTTAAAAACAAAAAACCCAAAAAACAGGAAGCTGTCATTCTGTAGAGAGGAAGTCCCGACGGTGTTGGAAGTACCTGTTCTGTTTTGCAGAGCCTGACTTTACTCCCCGCCAGGGACACCAGCACTCTGCCTTTGTAACCGCGGAGCTCCAGCAAGCCTCGCTTGTTTGTGGAGGAGGCGTGAGGGAGGGTGCCGGAGCGCTTCTGGGAGCCACAGGCGGGGGGGCGCGTGGCCGTCTGAAGAGTTTCCATCCACTCCTGGCGCTCCCCTGTGGACACGTGCATGAATGAGAGACAGATACGAGAGAAAAAGGGAGGCAGATGGTGCATGTGGATACAAGTGTGAGCGTGTAAAGGAGTGAATACAAGAGGGAAGGAAATCAAGAAAAGCCAGGGAGAGAACCAGACAAAAAGAGATCAGGGCATCCTAAAGTCTTTGAATCATAGTGTTAACTCATCATTTTTGCATTTGTTCTGTGAGCTACATTGGCTCCTAAACCTCCGCTGCATACTGATACAGAAAACTCCAGCCTGAAAGGAAAAGTAATTGAAACACAGGATGAGCTACAATTGGTGAAAATTAACTCAGCCGCTGGAAGGAGAAAAAAAACCCACTATCCTGCAAAGCTGAAAAGTGCTAGCAGTGGAGATACAGATAGCTGCTTCTCAGAGATTTGCAAGCCTCAAGCAAAATGTGGCGGGGATAATTTCAGTCAAGACAACACCTAATTAAAATATACGATAAAAAGAGAAGAAAAAAAGGTACAGGTTTTAACGAGAAGCAGCCACACTTCTCTGAATACTCTAATTTGTCTCAAGTTTGGAAGAAAACAAAGAAAGTCACAAAGAGGAGTGACTATATTTCACAGAGCAGCTTATCTTGGCTTTAAGAGTATCGCTTCTTCTGAAATTCTTATTTTGGGGTTCAAATTGTTCGTCGATGTCCAAATCCTTATCTACTGCCGCTCAGGCGTTTCAAACGCTCAGTTTCATGAAATGTGATAACCACTTTAAGTTATTAATATCTTCAAAAAAACAAAAAAAGCTGCCATGTCATTGCATCAAAGAGAGACTTAAGAGGTTGTTACTTCCACATGCTGACCACTTTTAATGAACAGCAGCTACTGCTACGTTAAGATGATGAACGACTTTGTTGAGGAGAGCTCTGGATGAACAAATGCCAAACATAAATGAACACAAGCAAACGGGCCAAAAGTCCTCCACAAGCAAGTGAGACAGTGATAAAGTCATGCAGAAAACTAGTATTTCCAGTAAATTCATGTCATTGCTACTAAAAGTGGGGCGCACTTTTTCACAGGATTGCAGGATATAGGAGTCCTATAGCAGCAGATAAACACATTAATCAGTCAATTTCTTATATTTCTTGCTGTTTGGGGATTTGATAAAACCACAAAAGAAGACATTGCAGATTGTCTCGCAGCACAACGCAAACAAAGGAATCTAAAGCTTTACAGGCCTTAGACTCTTCGGGTAGCTATCATTAGACAATTGCTGCTGGAAAGACGGGTTTAGCAAACAGTCAATTGTCCCATCAATGGCACATCTAACGCAGTTTGGAGTCTTCAAGCAGTGTCCTTGAGCGGGACAGGACTTACTGTAAATCCCCCTGGATTACTGTGCAGATAAATGGCTCAAACGTTGTGTGCTCCATCATGTTCCGCACAGGGTTTACATTCAAAAGATGTATTCGAAAGGCCTCTCAGATATCTTCCTCTGCAACTTTTCAAGCAAACATAAAAGCAGACATGAAGCACACGCTGTAAAGCCCATCCCTCCACCGCCCAAAACACGGTGCTATCAAAGCCCGCAAAGTGGAAACACAAGAAATACCAAAGGACTGTAAACACACACAAAGACTCGCATCACAGGTCCAAAGCAGAACCCACAGCGGTAGCTGTTCTACACAAGCCGGAATAAGAAATGCATTTAAAAAACTCTATAAGCTGATATGAACACTATGCAAGCAGCAATGCTGTCCTCTAAAAAAGAATTTATAAGTTACTGTATGTTTTTGAAATATAAATATCCTCCAAGTGAAAATGTGCAAAGCATCAACTCATCATACGAAAAGCAAAAAAACAAAAAGCAGCACTGACAGCATGACAGTTTATCGGAATATAATATGATTAAATGATGCTCTCAGAATAACCACAAACATTTGTGTGTGGTCACAAAGGGGGCGTCACACCGCCCCTTTCAGGAAATGTATTTTTGGATACCTCACGCATGGGTTTAATGTGCTTTGCTCAAATGTTCAGGATAAAGAAACACCTTCGCTTGGTGTAACATCCTCTCGGCTTGCTTTTTTTCATCCGTTACATTTCTTTGCTAAGAACAGGAAGGAAACTGCACGAATCGTGATATGAAAGTTATTGCAACAGGAAATGCAGACTAATGAAAATGCTTGAAAGAGGTTAACAAACTGCTGTAGCATGCCAATGAACGAATTTTATTGATTTCCTTGATGGGAAAATTCATCTTTTTCCCTTTTTTGCCAAATCTCGTTTTTTAAAAAGTAGAATAGCCTGGAGCTAGCGGGGACTCAGTGTCTCCCTCGAAGAATGTCAAAGTGAACAGAAATCCAAAGAAGAACAGCGTGTGCTGAACCAGTGAAGGAGAGGAGGCTCACTGACATCTCACTGTTTGGATGACTAAAATTCATCTAAACATACAATTTTTTAAAAATAATTCAAAAAACGTAAGCTGCCATATATCCCATACATAACGTGTAATATTTCAAGCCTTTTTATAGTTTATTTTTGATGATTTAGAATCAGAAATCCTGTATCTCAAATTATTAGAGTTTGAGTAAATTAAATATTGTGAATGTCTCAGTCTAATTCAGCACTCGCAACCAATCATAATCACAGAAAAGACTGCTGATTTGGACAGCATTTGTCCAAATGACACGTATCAACACCCTTCACACCAAGGGTAAGCTATGGGGGGGTCACTGCTGAAGAGGCTGGCTGTTCACAGAGAGCTGTACTGAACCATAGTAATTACAAGTTAACTTGAAGCGAAACATGGGGTGAGAAAAGCTGCAAAAGCAGCAGGGATGACTATGGCCTTGAGAGGACCGCCGAATAAAGTTGAGTCGAGAACTCGGAAGAGATTTATGCCGAGTGGACTGAGGCTGGAGTCAGTGCATCAAGAGCCTCCATGAGGGAAATCTTCAGGAAAACGACTGTAACTGTTACAAGTGAGGTGCTGTGTCATCTGCTGGTGTTGGTGGCATTTGGTCAACTGTGTCAGTCAGCGCAGCAAGCGTATACCAGGAGGTTTTAGAGCCAGCCATGCTTTCATCTGCTGAAGAACTTTATGGAGATCCTGATTTCCTTTTCCAGCAGGACTTGGCACCTGCCCAGAGAGCTTGTGCTCAACTGGCCAGCCAAGTCATATGACCCTAACCTTACAGAGGTTATATGAGGTTCAGGTTGGTACTTGACAGTACCTCACAGAAAAGCTGTGAGGTACTGTCAAGCAGAACATAAGAAACACCAGAACCAAAAATATAGATGAGCTGAAGGACACTATCACAACAACCTGGATGGTATAACTCAAGTTGGACTTGAAACATCTTTTTTTTTTTTTGATTGATTGATTGATTGATTTAACATTTAGAGATACTGGATTTTCACAAATAGTACATACAATAACCAAAAAAAGTGATTTGCAACCATGTTAATAGAGCCTGACACATTTATTACCTGATGTATCGTATCGGCCAATAGTAGCTATTTAGTTTCAAAACTGCACACTGGAGGATACTCTGCAACTTCTCAGTTAGCAACACACAACAATCGATTGATGTAAACGAGTACATAAACACACAAAAAATATACAGAGAAATCCCCCCCATCCCAAAAAAACAGATCTTTTGATTTTTATATCAAAAGATCGACATCAGAGTTTAACACCGATATCAGATTTTTGATATCGGTGTTAAAAAGGACAGGCTCTACAAGATACAAAAGAACAGTTAAGTAAAAGTGATACAAAAGATTGATACAAAAAGGAAGGCACTGATAACTTGAGATTTACACACAAAGGACAAAAAGTGAGGTACAGTGGTCCCTCGTTTATCGCAAGACTTGCGTTCCAAAAATAACCCGCGACAGGCATGAACATGTTCACACTTTTCTCTCTTGTTTAAACGCTCTCAAAGTTCAAGCCTTCTAGAAAAACAAGTCTTATAAAGAATGAAACCAGACACACCTGCGGTTGCCTTTGAGGGTGCAAAACGTTTCGTGGACATTGTTGTGTTTGTTGGGGAGAAAACTTACAAACACACAGTGCAGCACTTCAGAGTCACACTGCTAGAGATCGAAGATTTATGTAAATTTGACAAGCTGAACGCACTCTGTACTGGACAGGAGACACAGCATGAGATTGATTGACAATGGTCTACAGCCAATTAGGATGTAGAACACTATGCGCTGTAAAAAAAAAAAAAAAAAAAAACATGGAAAAGTGCACAAAAAAAATCAGCGAAACAACGAGGCCACGAAAGTTGAACCGCGTTATGGCGAGGGGCCACTGTAAACCTTTTGCTAAAAGTATGGGCAAGCAGGAAGTTTGTTGGCTAAAACAGTGTTCGGCTCATCTATAGTTTACTTGGGTCACTAATTGAGAGCTGGTAAATGGAGTAGTAACTGATAGCAGATGCATTCTTGAGACATTTTTGCCAACCATGACTGATAAATGGTACAGTGAAAGTAGTCCAGTTTAAAGAAAGAGTTCAACTGTACACTTTTGAACATGAGGCACAGTGAAGATGAAGGGGTTCTTGAATCCATCTGACAGGGCTGTGGGTGTATGTCAGATGAAAAAGGTCGGTAACCACTGACACACACCATAGAGTGAGGCGTATGTGATGGAAAGACTGACACTAAAAATATTCTTCAAAACACGGAAGCTGGTCAGCGAACCACAAAGCCCACATACTTCCTTTTTCTGTTCAATCTAATTTGCTCAAACGAGCTCCAAGTTCATCTTAATCGTCAGAGCAAAATGTTTTTGGTACCCTCTCTTGTCACCAGATAAATCATTGTGGAGCATCGCCTTGCTCCGGAAATTTTAAAACGGACCGTTTTACACTCACGCCCATGCTCACATGACACAGTGCGCGCTCCTGTTCACGGCGTCTTGCTATTCCAGTCATCTCCAGGTGGCAGGATGGCAGAAAAGAAGACTGCCTGCATTTATGTCAGCAGTGCCGGTTTCTGAGTAAAAATCGAATTCACTCAAAGGAGACATCCTTAACATATAGTATATAATTTTAACAAAGTTCCTAAAGGCAACCATCAACACAACATTACATGAAAGCCGCTAAAACTACAGCTTGCCCACCCTCGCACACCCACGCCCCAAGACGTCAGCGTGTACAAAAGAAAATTAGCCACCAAGGCCCAAACAGTGCATCAATTGCAATTTGTCTTGCTTATTTGTAGCATAAATAAACTAAAGAACCAATTTAAAAGCATAAAAACAGGCCTAATGACCTAATAACCCCAAAATATTCAAAAACACAGTCGTTACAGATTTATTACGTGGGTGCAAATTAATTTAATATATCCAGAATTTTAATGATCACAGAAATTAGTTCGTATTTATAAAAACAACAAGGTGATTCTTCAAGGTCTTTTTTTTTTTAAGGCAGACTACACCTCCATTTTTCTCCTTTCTGCTTTGACAGACTCAAATTTGAACTTGAGCTGCGTCACCCCCCAGAGTGACCTATCGGCGTGTCCTCCACACACACAGGAAGGGACCCGTCAATCATTTTTTTGGTCACCGTCAACCTGTCACCGTCATAAATTGACCTTAATCATCTTCTCGACTGTGACCTTCTGACCCTCCTGCAGCCTTTGTGGACGTGTCTCTCCTTGAATTTCCATGCAAACATACCCTCTCAGGTCTCTGGGCGTCCTCATCGTCGACAACCTTAACCGCCCCCCACTCGAGCACCAAAATACTGTATCTGCTGCCCGGTACCAATCCCAGCTCAGCCCCACCCTCAGACTCTTATGAATTCACAAAGAGCTGGTATCAATAATAAAAGGCCTGCTCAATTATTGACCGCCCTTTACATCACTTGGCTTTACGGTTCCCTTCCCATCTTGCTTTCTGACTTCCATTACCTGTCCTGCTCTCACTTATTTGCCTGTTCATTTATTCAGATGGGGGGGGGGGCTCCTTCCTCCTTCCCTCCACTTTCTGCTGGCCTCCTCGCCCAAGCTGTCAATCTGAGCGCAGGAGGGATGGTAGCAGAGGAGGAAGGTGAAAGTAACGGTGGCGTGCCTGTACGCCTTGCACGTTAGGATTTGTGTATGTTAATATTTGCCTCGCACAAGAACCTCGCAATGATTTTTTTGCTCAGTGTACAAACACGGCATCACCTCTGCATGCACAGAACAACTGCCAGCCACTAAAAATCCAGCGGCCAAAACTAGTGCTTATTAAGGGATATATACAAGGCCATCTATTTGAAAGAATATTCGACTTTTCATGGAGAGAGACGAGGGGAGAGGCAGATAATCCTCAGCGAAAGTGGATGAGATGAGAGCTAGGTCCACTCAGCGCTCAACAGAGATCTTAGAAGCCGCCCACGCGGACTCCATCAGCAGGGATACAAAACAAAAGGGGAGGAAAACAAATAAAAAAAGATACACAAAGCTGAGGGACTGTGGCCATTTTCTGTTTCTCTCCTTTTAATCATCTCAGTGCCCAAACTCACCAACACTGAACAAAACATTTCTATTATTATTTAGTGTTTAATCTACACATTTGCCACAAATTACGTCTTACACTCACATTCATCCTCAACCGTTTATGTTCATCAGAATCAAATTTCTGGCAAACGTATCCAAACTGTGGATTTTGTACATTCTGAATTATGTGACAGTCAGTTCAAACTGATTTAAGTGACTTTGAATGTGGAGTGGTTGTTCGGTCCGAGTATTTCAGAAAGCAATGATCTGCTGGGATTTTCCCCACACAGCCATCTCTAGAGTTCACAGAGATTAGTCTGGACAAGAGAAAACTTCCAGTGGACAGCAGTTCTATCCATGAAAATGTCTTGCTGATGTTATTAATCTCTGGCTCTCTTCCACAGCATGTCTTTATCCTGTCTTCCTTCTCTCACCCCAACCGGTCCGCAGATGGCCCCGCCCCTCCCTGAGCCTGGTTCTGCCGGAGGTTTCTTCCTGTTAAAAGGGAGTTTTCCCTCCCCACTGTTGCCAAAGTGCTTGCTCATAGGGGGTCTACCTTACAATATAAAGTGTCTTGAGGCAACTATTGTTGTGACTTGGCGTTATATAAATAAAACTGAATTGAATTGAATGTCAGAGGTCAGAGGAGAACGATCAGACTGCTTCAAACTACAGCTGAGGTATGCAGAAGAGCATCTCTGAACAAAGGCCACACTGGGTATCACTCTTGTCAGCTAAAAACAGGAAGCTGAGGCTAAAATCCCACAGGTTCCCCAAAATCGCGCTGATGACTCTTAACTTTTGCTGCAACACTCAGAATGTTGGTTAAGTATCAAAATGTCAAGCTGCTGTTGGTGTAATGGTGTAGAAGCGTAGAATGGTGCATTTTCCTGGCACACTTTGGGCCCCATTATACCAACTAAGCATCACTTAAACACCACAGCCCACCTGAGTATTGTTGTTGACAGTGTCCTTTATGACCACAAAGACTGAAACAATGTTTTTTAAAACGTATACAGCACATACAATCAAGATCTGACAGACTGTCAGCCCCCACACACTTTCATGTCAGAAGGCCCAAGTTAAAGACTAAAATGTTTATGTATTTTACACTCTGTGATCTGTAGCTAATTTTATGCATGGACTTTTATAGCTGTACGGGGGTGAATTTTCATACATCTCAAAATGTAGCAAGGCTTAAACTTATCACTTTGAGGTGACATCTCTGCTAGGTGTTACATCAGATAATTTGAGTGCCTTAACTCAAAGTCCCTGCAGTAACTGTGGCCTTTATAACTTTGAAAACATTTTTAAGGCAGTTATTTCACAAACGGAACGGCTTGCTATGTGGTTTACTGCGACAACAGATCTTCTAAGAAGTCTATTCTTTTATTTTATTCTGTGACAAAACTATTAGCCTTATAATATTCATGGGTTAACACAAAGGCATCTGTGTCTCTGCGAAGATCCCATACGGTTTATAGGCGGGCCTTCTGGCTTTCAATAAAGGAAAGACGTCCAGCTAAAGAGAGTGTACGCTGGACTAGCATTCACCTGATTTAGCTAAGAGGAAAAAGCACTCCAAAACCCAACCACTGTAGCAGTGAAGTATGAAATAATGTGAAGTGAAACATGTACAAACATGTACAAAACTTAAGTCTCACTGCAGGTCCTTCTGAGTTTATAATTCTGCCATCATTTTGTCTCTGGGCTGCTCCCAACCACTCCTCTGCTCTTCCTTACTCATTCTCTACACCTCTCTAAACGTCTTTCCTGTCATCTCGAGCAGAACCAACATGTGTTACGAGCAGGCTTGTGGAAAGGCAATTGCCAAAGCATCAGAATACAAATCATCAACCTTTTTTTTTTTTTTAAACACAATAAATCTCATCTCCTGTCTTGTAGCGCATTTGTCTGCAACCCCTCCGCACATCTCCAACATTCCCCCTTTCTGTCCTGTCTGTTTTCCATCATTCCTCGCCGCATCTCTTCCTGCCGCACTTTCTTCTCCCCCACCGCTGCCACCGCTCTGTGCATCACTTCTTCCCTCCCTCCTTTTTTCTCCCCCTGCCTGCCTTCCTTCCTCCTTCCATCTTTCCTCTCTCAAGCTGACAGTACCTAAGGGAAGGGGCCACCTGCGGACCAAGTGGGGAATCAGCCGACAGCTGTGTGCACACTCTCTCCGGTGGCCTTCAATTATTCACTCACTTTTCACTCCTCCTTTTCCCTCTCTCCATCTTCACTCTGCCCTTTTCATCGCTCCCTGCCGTCTCCGCCTTTACTTCTCTGTTCCTTTTTTTTTTAAATATCGAGATTGCATGTCTGCTTCTTGCACTATCCACTCCTGCCACTTCCTCGCCTAATCCCTTTCTTCCCCTTGTTGCTCTTCCTCCCTCTTCTTCTATGCCTTTTGGATGCCTTTAACCACTCTCGCACACTCCTCCGACCATCACTCCATCATTTTCTCCCCGCTCTCGCCCCCCACCTGCATCGGCCCAGCAGCTCCTTAACTCCACTTCACTAACCAACTCCTTCTCTTTCCCTCTGTCTGCTCGTGTCTCCTTCTTTTTCATGTGTTTCCCCAAAGATTGATGACTCTCCGCCACAAGGCGAGTTGGCCTGTTTAAAGATGCATGAGGTGATGAGGCCAAGTTTTATCCTCCTTTCTCCCTCTCTCTCATTTCTCCTCACAGACTCGTCTCTTGATGGCAGGAGCCACCTTCGCGAGAGCCATCCGACTGTTCCCAAGCGGTCAGAGGCCACCTCCAAATCAGACAGCCCTCTCCCCTTCCCAGCTCTTGTCAAGACGACTGAGCGTGACGTATGACGATCAGACAGCCTGATAAATGATGCCATCGAGGACCCGCGACTCATAAACGGACCAAACAAAAGAAAAGAAAAAAAGCTGGCAGTCATCGATATGATGATGCGCTGAATCAACAGAGAGGGGAGGGGTTGTCGTTCACCCTTGGTCCTCAGAGTGGGGGGAAAAGATGAAAAAAGTTTTTGAAGGGCAAGTTGTTTTTTTATGTTTTTTTTTTATGAGCTAGAGGTGAAGCAAAAACAAAAAAATCCTGAATGAAAAGACTGGATGCAAATCTTTGCTCGGTGGAAGCCACAAAGCAGCCAGAACTATTCATATCTCGTATATGCATAGTGTAAAATCTCCTGTTTGAACTTCCATACATTTCGCTTTAGCTCTCAAACGTTTGTGCATCTGTGCACAATATAACTGAAATCCTTTGTTACCAAAATGGGATGATGTAACATAACTGATGGGCCACAACCTCAAAGAGTAACGAAGAAGCTCTCCCTAAGACGAGACGCTAAGAAGCTCTCCAGCTAGCTAGCTAGCTAGCCGGTACACACTTTAAGCTTTTAGTCTTTTGTGGCGTGTTGTGTGGCTAATTTCGCTAAGGTCAACTGACTGGGGAACAGAGAGTGAAGTTATCGGCAGTTCAATGTTATTGGTCAATATTTGCCAATCTCTCGGTATCTGCCTTTATAACAGCCCATAGATGTAATCTTAAAAAGTTACTTCCACCATGAGCCTAGATGTTTCATAATTTGTCCACCACAACCGACAACAACTGTTTGAAAGGCCACAAACACAACAAGCGGCTGATCAGATACATATATACAACCATTTTTGCTGTATTTAACTTATCAAATATTCTGGTAACACAGTAGAGCAGCAGTTAGCATTGAAGCCTCACAGCAAGCAAGTCCAGGGTTCGAATCTACCATCTACCCAGGGAGTTTGCATATTTTTCCCACATTTGTTTGGTTCTGTGAAGGTGATAATGAAACACTAATACTTCACTTTATTTTTGCTCAGCTTTGCTGAAAATGCACCCATACATCAAACAAAAAACAGTACTGGCCAAAATCAGCCTTCTTGTCTGTTCCTGTCCGCATCCTTAATGACTTTTCTCCATGGCAGTAGCTGATGGTTACCTCTTTTTGTTACATCAGGTCTGCACTGGCTAATATTCAAAGGTTATTCTTCAAAATGAGCATTTCTTTGTTTCCTCTGGTACATTTTGGAGAATGAGGATAAACCTAAATAAAATGAAGAAACACAAACCAGCATCATCAAGTTTTGCAATTTTGTGTCTAAATCAAGCTACATTTGCATCCCTACACAATCTTTTTCTCTTTAGCTGCTGAACGGGAAAACCGCACACTGCAAGACAAAAAAAAAACAACTAGCTGAAAGAGGCTAAAACGCTTAGTTGAGACAGTAAAACATTTTACAAAAGTGTTTGGTGCTAATTAATTCCATACAAGCACTGATTAGTACGGCTTTGAGTGCTGAGACTTCACAAGTGACGCTCTTCTCGACAAGAATGGTGTCAAGTACAAACACTTTGGGAACCATCGAAAGGTTTTAGCTTTTCAAAAGTCCTCCCAACCTGTCGTATTTTCTAAAGGAATGACCTTCTTCGCTTATTATCTGCACGTACGCCTCACAATGATTTGTATGCATTTTGGTTAAAGAGCAAATAACGGGAGATGTTCATTTCTGTCCCATTAAGTCCCTTTATCGTCTTCAGCTGACATTTTACATGGATCCACACGAATGCTGGGTGTTTTTACAATTTCTGCTCAGACTTAAAATGAAATGCTTCTTTACATAAATAATTATCCATTAAACGTTTCAATACGGGTTTCCATTAATGAATAACTGTATGTAGTACTTGTTATTCCTATGCCTTGGTCACCATTAAACTGACAGAATACCAGAGTAAAAGTTAGATTTTGTGCAAGGCCTGATGCTTAATGTCTGCTCCAGTATTATGCTGCCATTAAAAGACCAGTAGGGCTCTTCAAGAGCAATAAGGTGATCCTCAGTAATGACTATTAGCAAGTCAAATATTGAGGTTTCTATTCTTGGCTCAGATGTCAGCGTGTCACAAACCCGCGCTGAGGTCTCGGTGACCCGGTCGATTAAGATCTTTCAGCTCTACCTGCTCACACGTATTTACACTGTACCACTCAATGCCATAACCACGCAGAGCTTGATTTCTGCAATCTAACTTATTCCCATGAATCAAAGGGCAGCCAGCATCTGACCCCAGAAACAGACCCTCATTTAGTGAATGAGCTGTCTGACCTGCGCTGCCTAATAGACTGCCATCAAGCAGGCGGGAGGTGAGGAGCAGAAAGTGTCTCCTTCCCCTCTCATTAAGGCCGACACAGACAAAGCTTCCACCTCAAAGACGATAAGCGGAGACAACTCGTGCGGCGTTTTGTGTGTGACAGTAAGATGAAGAGTAGAGGGAGGAAAGATGTTATTTAAGCAGAATTCCTGCAATACTGACCTCTTTATTAATAACCACATGCACACTCATCGGTAGATCATAATTTTCATTTATTCAGCTGGACAGAAAATAACACTTTTTCAAGCGTAATGGTAGCTCAACCCCAATCCCCAAAGATTGGTTTACGTCAGTGACAGAAAACATCAGCTGATTTCCTTCTAAAGTGGTGTTTACACAGAGACAGGAGACTCCACATCCAAGCAGTCACTCCTGCTATAGTTCTAGTAGCTGTATTGTAAAGTCTCCACAGTCGGGTACAAGCGATCACGAAACACTCGTCACCCTCTGATGATAACATTTCCATCACTTGAAGCACAACTGCAGCAGACTCGCTAACATGGAAACTTTAACACACTTATAAGCAATTAAATAGAAAATCTCAAAAAAGGT
>NW_005187728.1:142630-171117 GCF_000239375.1 Pundamilia nyererei
TCTGGTGCAAATTACTGACCTCTGTCATCATTTTAGGTGGGGGAACTTGCACAATCGGTGGCTGACTAAATACTTTTTTGCCCCACTATATATCTATATATCAATATCTGTTGTCACAGATGGCACGCAACATCTTTTGCACTTAAAGTTCAGCTACAATGCTGACATTTTCTCTCTCTGTGGCCCAGTGATCACGAGTTGTAAACATGGCTCTAATCAGCCTACACATGCTAACACTAAGTATAAATTTAGAGCAGAATCCTGTTTCCCCTTAAGTAATTTTGCTTCCTCATTGACCAGCCGTTCTGCTACAGTAAACTCGAGCGGCGCGGATATATTGGCCAATTTTACTATTTTTCTCAACATATGTGAATTAGCAAAAAGGCCAATAAATGAAAGTTTAGGAAGTTTAGAAATTAAGAATCCAAAGGAGAAAGTTCGTCCACCAGGGGCGCTCTGCAGCTTCCCAGTTGGCTACACGTGTTTGGAACACCAGAAACACGACAGCTGATCTGAGCAGACTCAGTTTAAATGAGTAAGTAAAGAACTCAATATAACAAATGTTACAGAAATCAATTTGTCTCCAGCAATATATGAATTTTAAATCACTAAATATTGATCTTGGTCTCCAAAATTATGCACTTGCAAGTTCCCAGTCAGAATTTTCAACTAGAACAAGTCAAGGCAGTCCCACCAATCCCGACTTCACAATCCAATCCAGTGCACACATGCACAACTGTCAAACGTGCAGTTTGTACAGCCACTGTTATGTATTTGTGACTTGCTAAATAAGACGTATCCAGAGCACTGACTGTGCTCTGTCCATGAAGAGGCAGCAGTGATGTTTTTAAGCACAAGAAACAAAAACCAAGCACTGTGCTGGTTTTCTAGTGACACATGAATGCCTCTACGTTGCTAAGGAGCAAAACAAATCCCATTTTTCTTGCTTTTCCAATTTTACCACTGGAAAAAGCTCACCTCGGGAGTGGTGTCACTCCCAGTCCCAACATCCGACTTGCGAGGCAACTGGAACGCTGCGTTAATCTTCATGCTAGGCGAGGCTAAACGCCACATCGCTGTACCTAACTCACAGACATTAAATGGATCTTGATCCTTTCATATCTGTCTTCAAAGACTGAAAATAAATGTATACAACCGTTTCTTTACACAGGGGTGCTTTGCAAAAGGATTCACAGTCATACAAATGAGCCTAATAAAACTGAAAATGAGTATGAGGAGAAAGAAACTGCAGAGAGAGAGAGAGCGTGTTAGAGAAGGAAGAGAGAGAAAATAGAGGAAAAAGGAGGTGAGACAGAAGATTGTCACGGAGCCATTCAGATATTCAGATGGCGAGGTAGGAGAAGAAAGAGACAAACAGGAAGGGAGGGGGGAGAGGCGGGGAAACAGGGGCGAGCGAGGAAGGAAAAACAAGGCTAGATGGGGAATCAGCCGGTCAGAGTGACAAACAGAAAGAACGGCACGTGTGGCTCATAGCTGAATGCAAAACCACAGAACAAAGAGGAAAAGGAAGCACTTGTTGTACCTTCTCTCTCAGCTCGGAATATGAAGGTCCGCAGGGAGGTGACTACCTCAAACTTGTTGTCGCCCAGTCCTCGCACCTGCCTGATAGCGCTGGCCAGAATCATCCCTTTGGAGTACATCTCCTAAACAGAGGAGGACACACACACAGCGAATAAACACAAGCACACACGCCGCTTCACGCATGTTAATAATGTTATTCAACTGCTGCTTATTCCTATTATCTGCATCTGTAGGCCCACAGTTATTATTTTCTGGCGCATTGTTTGTATCAATAGACGTGAAATCCTGAGTCGTATTACTCTCTGTTAGGACCGCATTCCATTTCAAACAGCACTAACAGATGTCCTCGTGAAACCACAGAAACATCTTATCAGTAGGCCGTCAGATTTATCTGCAGAAATGAAGCAACCCTGTTCCGTGTCCAGCAATAACTTTGATAAATCGCACAAACGCTCTCGGACAAGGAGCGCTGCTCCGAGAGCCGTAACGAATTTGCATTGACGCGACCTCCGACCTCGAATTGGATACTTGAAATGTGCAGAATTTCAAAAGCAGGAAACGATGTCCAAACGAAAAAAAGTGAACTGCGCTACATTAAAGAACGCCAGCGCACGTGGCGAGACGTCATCTGGAAGTTCGTGAAACAAATCTACGAGCTGAAAACAAACTTTTAAATTTAAAAAGAGACGTGCACACGTGTACTGGGGATTCAGCACAGGAAGTGAGTAGGTAAAGCGGGACTTGGTTGTGTGCTTTGTTTCATTACCCCCCCCCTCCTCCCCAGCAGCTCTAGTGGAGGCATCCAAATAAGGAGGATGTTGCACTGGAGGCTTCGTGACCCTCTTTACAGTCTCCCTCGACAATGGCAATTACAGTACTGGGTCATCATGAATGGGAAACGAGACAGAATGGACAAAAAAGGAGAAAAAAACCTCCAAAGTTAATATTATGACTACTGAAGAATCAAGGACAGACGGCATCACTATCAGTATTCAGAACCTGATGTGAGAATATAACACAGAAATGTCCAAGAACATCTCAGACTATAACGTTCCTGCAATAGAGGGAAGTGGGGGGAGGGGGGCAGCACATTATGCTTTTGTAGTGGCATGAAAAATGACATGGCTGTTAAAAAAAAGGGGGGGCAGACACGAGAATGCATTATTCATGCTGATAATGTCATTATCATTGCAAAATAAGGAGGAAAAAAACCACAGAAACAACAAATGACTTCATATGACAGTTTTTTTTCCTTTTCCGTTTTCTTGACCTGAATTTTGATTCCTGTGTATAAACTGTAACAGTTTGTGTCTGTCGCGCACAACACCGTGCTTCTATCCCACAGTCACATGCAGAGTGTGCCGAGTAAGCGAAGGAAGAAAGGATGGATGGATGGATGAAAGAGGGAAGAGGGTGTGGGGAAGACAAAATGAGAAATTAAAAAAAAAAAAGGATGTGAACTTTTGACTCCCTCTTGTCATTATTAATTAAACCAGTGACCTTGCCATCCACAAAAACCTATTTCTAGAGACCACGCAGCCAAAAATATACCAGCCGGCACAGTCAGTTAAGGAGAGTAGGGCTGAGTGGGAGGGATGGATGGATGGTGGGAAAAAAAAAAAGAGATAAATTAGGTTTGGGTGAAAGGCCAAGGAGAGAAGTAAGGGAAAGAAAATGGTAAGAGCGTTGTGTGATACAATCAGAAAAAAGAGGTAAGGAGGGGAAGGGGAAAAAAACAGAGGGGAAGGGATAAATCCATGATCAGAAAGAAAAAGAAACAGAGAAGAGGGAGGACAAAGAGAGGAGAGGAGGCGCGTGGGAAAAAGAGAGACATCATGTAGAAATGAAGACGCCTAAGAGGGTCAAGAAGGGGTCGTTCTCATATTAAAGCAGGATGTTAACAATGGCAAGAAGTGGCTCAACCTAATTACCGACAGGCAGCCGTGTGTGTTCCTCTCCCCGGGAGTTTCACACCAATATCTCCCTCTTTCTCTCTCTAAATTTAGCCAGAAGTTAAAGGAAGGTGAGGAAAGGAGAAAGTAAGAGCGCGCGTGGATGAATTAGCTCGGCGGCTGCGCACGGATAATTATACCCCGGCATGGGTTAATTAATTGTTTTAATTCCAGTTTTGGGGTCACGCAGGAGAGACTTGTTTAATTGCGAGTTGTGCATCTGTAAATACTCTCCCAGCAGAGTCAGCGGAGACGATGTGACGGGAAGCGGCGGTCGGCGTTGAGATGACGCCATGCGCCGGAGCGGCAGCTGCCCGCCCGCATGCACGTGAAGGTTTTTGAGGCTGATCTCGAGGGGACTGGCTGCCAAGGAAGCAATGAGGCCTAACTATCTCTCTTTCTCCAATAGCCGACACACCTGACTCACCTCCGTCTGCCAAAAGATCTCCTCCACACTCACCTCCCCTCCTCTATGACCTCTCCCCACTCCAACTTCAGCTGCTCATTCTTAGCCATACAAACCCTAGGGAAGGCCTCTCATTTGGTCCTCCATAGGGTTTGTCACCCCATGTCATTTTGCAGGGCGGTGTCGGTACTACCTCTCCTTTTTTGTGCATGGAACTGCCTATCCTGCATGGATAACTCTCTGTTCTTTTCAAAAACAACCTGGTAAACTTCAGGAAACAATTAAGGCAGAGCAATGGAGCTAAAGCCTACAATAATAGAGGCGCCGTGTGGAGAGAAGAAAAAGAAAAAAGAAAAGAAAAAAAAAAACAGGGAGGAGGGTTAAAAAAAAAAAAAGAAAAGAAAAAGGATGGAGGAGGTTTTACCACCAGCATGGAGTTAAGGTTCTGGCATCTCAAACGCTCAGATTTTCAGTGGAGGCATGAGGACACCAACTGGCTGGAGGGAAAAATTGCACCTCCCGGGAAAAGCATCCACGATCAGCGAGCTGCCTGCAGTATTTAGAAGTCGATGGTGTCTGTGTTTTCTGTTTTTTAAACATGTAAAAACCAAATAATTTATGCCTAACTGTGAACAGTGAAGTTGTGAGATCATTCATGTCTCTCATATCTGTTGTCTGAGGATCAGACCAGAATAAAAGATTTAGACTTTAAAGTCCTAATGGAGTCAAATTATAATCCTCATTTTTAACCAAAGTCTGGTTCCCTTCCAAGTGTTAGTTTAGAGGTTACGCTGTTTTTCCCTCCCCTCCCTCTCTCCGGAACAGCAGAACTGACTGTGAATAGAAACAGCAAACACTAATACCACCGTCTCCCTACTGCTGACAGACAGAATCCGTTTAACAGTATTTATTTCAGTGTGTTTTTGTCCATTTGATGGATTTAAGTCGCTCGGCGTCCTCCATCACCCACCGCTGAGCAAAATATCAGGCTGTTTATTTGTCAAATGCTTCCCTACGTTAGCGAGTGGCATCAGCTAATCACCAACTTTGTCTGACATGTGGTGCCGGGCAGGATGTGTACACTGGGGCTTGGATTTTTTTTTTCCTTAGAGCTCACTGCCTGCTGAG
Source organism: Pundamilia nyererei (assembly GCF_000239375.1). Lineage (NCBI taxonomy): Eukaryota > Metazoa > Chordata > Actinopteri > Cichliformes > Cichlidae > Pundamilia > Pundamilia nyererei. The sequence continues at coordinate 147,659 of NW_005187728.1, forward strand.
CTGAGACTAAAAAACAAAACTAGTGAGAAAAATGAATCAGAACGCTTATTTTGCAGATCATAAAATAAAAACATGAAGCTGACAGATGATTAAAAAAAACTTGAAAGATCTGAGGAAATCTAGAAATTTAGGTAATAGATCGCTTTCACTATAAACATGTTAAAACATAAAAGCCATTAATGGGAGCAGCTAAAGGTATGTTAATAATTATTGAACTTGACTGCATTAGGGCACTTGATCAGGGTCCTGGGAGTCAAAATAAAAGCCATTTTAAGGATGTATACACACACACACACTCACAGTGAAAAAAGGAAACACTCAGCATCAGAGCAGGCATCTTAGGATGATACTGGAGATAGTAAGTAGAGAAGCTTTCAGGCTTGCAAGGGAGCTTTTCCACATCAGACTGACTAACACGCAGACAGACAGATAGACACACTGAAAGACTGATCCCCTGTCCTAAAACCTCATCTCCCCTTTGGCCTTCTATCCAGCTTCATCCCCCACCCCAGCCTCTCATCTCTTCATCCCTCGCAGCCATCCTCCTCCACTTCCTCCTCTCACTACCCCGAAGCAAGGCTTTGGACTGTCTTCATGCACGCACACACACACGACACCAATATAGGGACCCCGGAGACTACATCTCAGGCCCGCAGCTTTCTCCCAAGTCAATCCCACTGTTGACGAAATCAGGCGAAAGGCGTGATTGATCAGACAGATTGGATACAATGCTGCACAGAGAGAGAAGTGAGACTGCGAATCTCGCTACTCTCCCACGCCACCTCCGTTACCCCTATGATGACATCATCGTGGCCAGAGACCTTCAAGTTGCGACTGAGATTAAGTGCGATTAGTTCTGTCTGGTGCTGACAGATCCCAGGGGGGTTTTCAGCTACAAAAAAAAAGAGATTTTTGGGTGTTGGAAAGTTTGGCAAAGAGAACAAGCATGGGAATGTTTTAGCGTGTAGGCATTTTTGTTTTTGTGTACGAATGCTAGAGACAGAACGTGATAAAGAAAGAAAAACATACTCATATCAGTATTGACTCGATCTAAGAGTCCAAACTGAAGCTCAGCGCAGACTGCAGAAGTCTGTTTTTTGCTTGTGTCTTTTAAGATATGACTCAAAAGGGCAAACCGTTTTCATTTAAACTAAAGAAAGAAGATTTGTCTGATGGTTTTATAAGCAACTTTGACTCACACAGTTACAAATGCAATAAAATAATATTTTTTGTTTCATTACCCAATGCTCCAGGTTTAAATCTTTTATAGACATTATCTTTTGCTAAGGCTTCAGAGACACAGGCCTAAAGACTTATCAGCAAAAACTGTATAGTCTCCAACCAGTTAGCAAGGGGCTGCTTGTGATGGCTAGGTCAGATTGAACCTCCTTGCTTTGGTAATATTGTGAGTAGAATGTGAAAAAAATATGACAAACTGTAAGTGAGATTGTTTAAAGTAAAAGTTGTGTTCTACTGCTTCAGTCAACATTACTTTGAAAGTGAATTATCTCTGTGTCTAGTTTGTTTCACACTTCTCTGTTTCACTGTCACTTGGCTAGTGGTTAGTGTGTGTTTGCAAAGAAGGCTGGCTCCTCCACGTAACCGATGAGCAACTGCTGCAGCTGCAACGTTTTCCGCTTTGTGAGCAATTTCACCGAGCACCAAGCATTCATTCACCAACTCGTAGGGAAATACACATTATTTCCCCCCCAAACAACCGATAGTTGCCAGAGTATTGTCAACTGGCATCTAGGCTTGCGTGACACAGGCCTGGAGACCAGTGAGATACTTGGTCAGTTAGCAGTGTAGCTTTGTAGCATTAGCTGCAATTAACCACCACAAAATACTAGTAGTATTCAAACAGTTTTTACTGCTCATGAAGGACATGTTTAATTCATAATAGAAAGAATATAATGTTTCAGCTTGTTTAATTAGCATAATCTCACATAATCTAGTCAATATTTGATTAGCACGGTAAACATGTTAGCACTGTTAGCATCACTAAGCTACTGACTATATTGCTGTATATTAAGTTTTACCTAATTAGACACAATTTCACTGACTAATATGAGCCTAAAAATTCAATGTAAACCAAGTCTAGCTTAACTTTATTTCTTGCTTTAACTTTTTAATGTTTATAGGTTAATTTAGCCTGCAAATTATCTCTAACTGGTGCCTAGCATGCTTAAATCGCTTTCCTTTGAAAAGAGTTCTCAAAATTGCTTATTTTTGTTCTTGTATTTACTCTTGCCTCAGATCTCTCTGACTGGCATAATCTTGTAATGAGTACAACTCCTCTGAGATGAGCTGTGAACCCCCACATCAGGAAGACAACAAAAAGGTTATGTAGCTTGAGGAGTACAGCATTTTTTTTTTTTTTTGTAGTCACAAGAATACACGTCTCAGCACAGCGAGGGAAAGAAAGCCACCAACTCATAGTTCAGTTTCTGACATAAACCAGTGCTGAGAGACTTCCTTTTAATGTTCTTCTACCCCCGCGCTAACCCTCTGGAGGTGGCAGTGGGTGGTATGCTGGGTGGTGCAGGGCCTCAGCTGGCCGCACAAAGCAAGGATGACAGAGACATTGTACTCAACCTTTCCATTCACCCAAAACATGATGAAGTCCTCTACTGTCTCACAGGGGAGAGTCACACTGGCAGGACTTTAGAAGTCTTTTTATACTTTTAAAAGTCTAAACAACAATGCTCTCTCACACACACACACACAAACACACATTAAAGCAAACTTTCATCTTTCCAGAGACTGTCATCCCTGCACCGACAGTGACACAGAGTATAAAGTGCTGACTCGTTGGCCTCCCTGCCGATTCCCGCCCTGCTGTTGATGGAGCGTGTCCTGATAAATAAAGCGACATATGCATTGGAATGGGAAAACGAGGGGAAAAAGAGAGAGAGAGGCAAAGGGAGCGAGAGAGCATGGAGAGCTATAATTAGTAAGTGATTAACGAGCAGGCATCAGACAGGTCCCACATCATTGATTGTGATGTTGTGCAATGCTGCTGCAGCGAAAACAAGTTGGCCCTAGGAGGGGGATATGGGGTCACTGCTCAAACACACATCCACATACACGCAGTAAATGTGCCTGTTCCTACTGCAAAACACATCCAGTGGTCATTAGTGAGAGCATAATGGCAAAGCACATTATGTCAGACTTGAAACTAAAAGACTTGCATAATAAAAAGTTTGACTGTGCTAAATTCCACATACTCTAACCATGTATCCAACAACTCCTTCTAGGGCTGAACGATTATGGAAAATAATCTAATTGCGATTTTTTGCCCCAATATTGCGATTGCGATGCAATATGCGATTATTTTTTAAGGTCTTTGTCTTCTGTATTATTAAACAAAGACAAGCAATACATCATATAGTATGGCCAATACTATATTACATTAATTTTAAACTGTTCTTTCCTGGAAGACAGACCTCTGTTATGATGACATGAGGTGATGCATGAATTGATGACTGACATTTTTATTTAACTTCTTCAATCACAACAGTATATTTGAACATTCACAATAGTTTATTTTTAGCTTACAAACATCTGAGCATAAAGTGCTGACAAGGAACCCTGGTGTAAACATTAAAATGAAAGTCAGTACAATGTGCAGATTGCAGAAATATACATAAAAAAAATCAGTGGCTTTACCACACTAGCCTTAACTAACTAGCCGTAACTAGCCTTCTGATTAGCTAATCAGAAGGCTAGTTCTGATTAGCGTCACCGCTGTCTCGGTGGAGTTTAATAAACTCGGCTGTCTGCTTCTTGCTATCTAAAATATAACCAGACACTGGTGTAAATTCTCGACTGTCTCATACTTCTGTTTAATAAGTTTTCTGTTTGACGTTTAGTCAGCTGTGTGAAAACCAAGGAGGAACCCACCCGGGGGATTAATAAAGTTTTATTTTATCTAATCTAATAACTTTAATCTCAGCCAAACCGATTTACTCACGAACAAACAAAACACTGAAAAAAGCCCAACAATAACATTTTTAGGTTGTCTAAGTGACTTATATATTACGTTTAACCCGAGCAGCGAAACTCCGCGGTGATCTGAAAATGATGTGCCGGGAGTTGTGCCGTTCTCGGCCGCATCAGTAACCCTCGAGCTCCCGGCTAGCTGTCGAGCTGGTGGGTAGCAGACGCCTCTGAAAACGTCGAAGCACTTTTGCAAATATGGGATATCTTGATAAACCGAGCAGATATTTGATGTTTACACAACTACTTTCTCGCCTGAAAATATGTTAAAAGTTTATTTTGTGACCTAGAAAGATTAGTATGAGTAATTTTAAAACTTAGTAGCGGCCGCCATTGCTGGAAACTGGAGTTTGGCTGGGCCGAGCTATGAATTCTGGGATATGGTAGTAATTTGGACAGCCTTCGGCGCGTCGCTGTGACGTAATCGGTCTACAAATGCGGCCTCAGGAGGATGCAGCCCATGAATTTGGACATGTCCAGAGTATAATCGCAGCCTTTGCGGTTAGAAAATTGCACTTGATCATGTCGCGATATTATCGCAAATGCGATATATCGTTCAGTCCTAACTCCTTCTATACATGATTTAATGTTTGCCTTTCCCATCAAGCTCCACTATCAGTCAGCTCCCAGGTTCCCAAACTGATGTGTGTGTTTAATCATATCCAATGTACTGCAACAAAAAATTTCTGAATGCAGAAAATATTTAATCTCAATAACAGTTTCTTGACTGTGGTACAAGCGAGCATGTAGATTTTGCATAGAGATTTGGGAGGATGTTATACTTTGATAGCGAACAGTTTTAGCTTTATGTAGGAATACTTCCCTTTTTTAAGTTCACACTTAGTTCGGGAAATCACTTCTCAGATTAATAAACAGTTGGCTCAGAACTTCACACAGCACCGCTGTAGACAGACAGGCACACGGCCCCTCCCTCCACTAGCAGCTGAACACATGAACAGCAGTGGATATTCAGAAAACTAAACAACATTTTATGATGAATTTGGAAGTCACTAAAGCTCCCATTTTAACAACTTTAAAGCAGCTATCATAAATATTGATCTAGTAAACAAACACATTAATGTTAGCTGTTAAATTATTAGCTATTACTCAAAGCCAACATTAACTGTCAACTAAATTAGCATTAAAAGTTAGCAGCTATGGCTAATAATAAAACAATATTTTTGTGGAATTTGTCTTGATTTTTTTGTGTCATTTATTTCCCTTATGACATCAAAAACAGCACACAACACACTGAGTATCAGTATCGAGCTTAAAATTCTAGCATTGTTACAAAATTCAAGCTTATTTAAAGCATTGCAGATCAGCTCATTTCAATGCATTTCCACATCACCCAATACGCTTCTATGTGTATTTGAAACTTCAATACAGAGCATGACATTTAAGCTTCTCTACCTTGCTTACAGTTGCTGGATGTCTGAAAGCCGCTTTGCAACCCCTCGAATGAAAAAACTGATACTGTTTTTATGTTTTAAATACATTTGTTGTTTTCTCTTCTGATTTATCCTCTAGACCAGAGGTAGGCAATCAAGTTTCCCAAGGGAACACATGAGAAACTGGGACTGTTGTGGATAATCAATAAGCTTTGAAGGAGTTAAAATTAATATTGTGCATAACTAAGTTCAGCTCATTGATGCGGCACTCCACAACCCGTGCTTTAGACTTTTCAAGATTGTATTGAGTGGCTGAGGACACATCAAGGTTACACACCCCAACTATCAACACAAAGTAAGAAAGTTATATGTGGAATAATAAATGGGTTTCGCTTGATTAGATTCCAATTTGGAACTGACGTGATTTCAGCACTACTATAATTAAGCTTCTCTCAAACTCAAAATTGTTTTAACCATTACCATCTATAGCTCGGTCATATTTCCACATTTTCTTTAACTCTTTACTTAATCTAAATTCAGACATGCCTTACTTTGAAAATCTCTTTGTATTTCCTAAAAAAGGTAAGATGGAAATGGGTCTGACATAGATATGACACATCACTACCCATTGACAAGCCTGCTTACCTCACAGATGTAGCATAACGGCGACAATAAATACGGTCTTCAGTCTGCCAGTTCACAGAACTTGTATCATTTAGAAATTATTGGAGGTCGATGGAAAAATTGTTTGATTCACTGTTGCATTTTATCAAAACTATTAAATGATTCAGCATTCAGTCAATGTTTTAAGTGACTGGATGCTAAAGAAAACCAGTGCTTGCATGTATGTCGGCAGCCTCTGTAGTATCTTTTACAACTCTCACCCAACCCTGACGCAGTTCTCGCTTCGTCTGAAGATGAGTTAGGCAATACTAAGCGAAATTTAAGATGTAGGGAGAATAAAACGAAAGAGAGAGAGAGAGAGAGAGAGAGAGAGAGAGAGAGAGAGAGAGAGAGAGAGAGAGAGAGAGAGAGAGAAGAGAAAGGGACAGAGAAATGCTGAGGAAGGCTTTCCCTCTCCATCTTTCTTTCCCAGAGAACTGGTCAGGTGCCAACATCAATGTACTTTACTGTATGGCTGGGTGGGCACAGAGAGTGCTGGTCCATCATGCGTGGTGTAATGTCGCTCTGTCCTTGCCCCCATTCTTTACTCTGCCAAGCTAATAATGATGACAATGAGAAGGCGGAGAGAACGAAGGGAACACTTAGGAACTTGGCTCAGCTGCTCGCAGCACAGAGGAATGAAGCAGACTTTGCCAGTGTGACAGTGGAGGATGTGTCAGCAGGACACAAGGAAGAGAAAAGTTTGGCAAAGCAAGACGTTTAAGGCCGTATTTCCCCCCATTACCTACCTTGTCGTTGTTGTAGTAGGTCAAACTCTCACCATCAAATCTCACCCACCTCCTCTGAAAAACACATTTTCTGCACACAAAAAAAGAGAAGCAGAAATGTGTTTGATACACTCACAAAGTAATTAACCAAAAAAAGAAATCAAGCGAAATCCCCAAATCTCAGGACAGCGAGTCAGTGATCCGCTCTGTACAGGTACTCATATTTCATCAAGAGTGTCATTGTTTCATTAATGTCAAGAGTTGTTTCAACAGCTGTCAATTAGCATAATCAAAACAAATGGCCACTTCCAATTTGAATATTCAACAGCCCAAGGGCAGTTTGCCAAAGTTATGCTAATCAGGTGAGGAAGGAGAATATAAAAAGGAAGCAAATGACTGATAGCTGTGGCTTCAAGCAACAGTGGAACGTGCAGCACCGAGGGAGACACGGGGAAAAGAAAATGTAGTTTTTGACAGGAAAGCTGAACGAACTGAAATAAGACATATCGTGCATCTCAATGCTACGAGGTTATCTCCCATCTTCTTTTTTCTTTCCTTTCGATAGTGCCTTGCATTAAAGATAGATCTGCTTCTGTATCCAATACCATTTATCAGTTTTAAGCAATCATCCGAGATAGAAGACACACGGGGAAGCAGAGAGTGCAAAATTTATTAGAGAACAGTTTTCTGGCCATTTGAGATGCATGTTGGGATTCAGAGGTGTAAAAAACAGTATATACACTAAACCTGCACTGATCTTAAGAGGATATAAATATCCTCCAGGCAGAGTGGAGCTGCAGAAAAATTGACCTTCATGCATGTAGAGCTACCTCTAAATACTAGTATGAAGCAGTGTAACCTACCCTTGAGGTGACAGCTTGTCCAGCCAACCCACTTTGAGCACCTGCCGTTTGGGGACTCCATAGAAGCATGCATATGGAGAAATATCAGGCAGTCCACTTTTCTCTGCAGCCCCCACAGAGTCTGCAGCTTGTGAGTAGAGGTCACAATTCACCATGATCAAGGATTTATTATTAGAGCCGGAGGCAGCTGGACCGACAGCAGCAGCGGGGTCAGGGGTCTTGGAAAAACTTTGGTCCACACATGCCTGCGGCAAAACGGCAGCACACTCGTCCACTGTGGAGTAGTCGTCCCCGTAAGGGTCTGGAATAGCTGGAGCTGGTGGAGACATTTTTTCTTTGGACTCTTTCTTCAGTGGTGTCTTTTTTCTGCACAGAGGACATCAATAGTTAGATGGCATTAGCAGTTAATCAGGAATTACCTTGTGTATGCATCACATGTTAAGAGAAAAATGCTGCTTTGCTAAAAGAACCCAATTGTGCTTATTTCCAGGTTTCAGTTCAGTTCAGTTTTATTTATGGTCAAATCACAATGACACCTGCCTCAAGGTGCTTTATATTTTATGGTAAAGACTCTACAATAATACAAAGAAAAGTCCAACAATCAGATAACTGTCTGTGAGCAAGCACAGGCGACCGTGGGAAGGAAAAACTCTCCTTTAACATGATGAAACCTTCAGCAGAACCAGGCTTAGGAAGGGGCGGCCATCCGCGATGAATGGTTGCCTCTATTAGAGTAGCTTTGCATGATCTACAGCTTAAAATAATTTTGAATTATATTATTCTGAGGCCTTGGTGCAGCCAATGTTCAGCTACTTTTTGTTCAGCCTTCACTTTCTCCTGATTGGCTCATCTACTAAAAACAAGTTTGGAATAGAGGGTGGGCGGGGCTTCTTAATCTGAGAACAATGTGACTGACATGACATTTTTGGAATACCCTCATTTCATTGACATCAAAAATGTTGTTTTGAAGCAGATTTTGACAGGAATTACTAACTTGTTAATTATTTGCTTATGTCATTCAGCTAACTGATTCTTAAACTGTTTGAATCAGCATAAGAAACAGAAAAAAACATACAGCACAAAAGTAAGCTAGGCTAATTGCCTCCTGAAGTATTTATATTTATCTATGTAGACTGTACGAGTTCCTCGGTTCTATCGTCACTAAAGAGACGGCTACCTTCACTTACACACAATCAAGTAGTGAGCAGTTTCATGTGGGAACTGTTTCCTTTCTATTGAACCGACCGTGTCACTGGGCAGAGGGAAGCGTGCACTGAAGTGTGACAAGAGGCACGTGTTTCTAGCAGGAGTACTGGAATAATGGTGTTCTCCGGAACTGAGCTGCAAAGTTAGCTAGGCTGCATGCTTCGTTTGCTTGGTGAATGTAGCTTGGCTATAAAGAAAACGGTTCCTACATGAAATTGCTTTCTGTAAACACTGCTGCAGTAAAACCTGGGAGGGGCACTTTCACCAGCACAAGGCAAGTGCAATCTGGTTTCATTACATTCAGGAGAAGAGACAGATCTCTGCAGCCAATACCTGCAAACTTAAGGCAGCCTAAATAGGATGGCAGCAAGAAGGAAAAGAAGAAGAAAGAAATTGATATTTCGGTGTTCTGCCTCTTTTAAGAAGGCCCATTCTCACAAATCTGAGGAAGGACATATATATTAAATATTTCTAGTGTAGCTAATCACAATAGTTATTTTTTCTCATGCAAAGTGGCCACATACTGTTATCAGTACTTTACATGCCATTATACAACAAAATCTGCAGCGTATGAATCCCAGTCTTCATTCAAATATCTGGATTTCTTTGTGTGTATATCCAGAGTGGGCTAGAGCAGCATTACGTGAGCATACTATACCTCTGTTTCCTCCGTTTTATCTTGTCCTTTAAACCCTTGTGGGGCTCTTCTTTAGCACCTTGGTCCTAGAGAACACAGCAGAGATTAGCATCAGATGAAAAGGAGGTGTCCATCTTTCAGTCAGACACAGTTATTGTCTCGGTGCACTAAACTATGTTAACTTTAGCAGCGAGGTGACATTTCTATTAACCTCAGGGGGCAAGCTGAAACGAGCACATTTTACACTCTGTGTGTCTACAGTGACAGCATTAACACTGAGAGGGAAGTTGAGCGTGCGGACTGCAGCCGAAACACCGAAGATAGCGTCGAAGATCTGAGAAATGTCTGTTCCTCTTTGGCGAGCTGCTACTCACTGTCCAGTAGTGGGAGTGTACGCTGTCTTACCGGAGCACTTTTGGGGGTGTTGAACAGGAATATTTCACCGTAGGGAGCAATAGGCGTCAGGGTTCTTTGAAGTGGAGCTAAAAAGGACACAAAGACAACACGATGGTGGTTTGTCACGGCACTGACACTTGCAAAACACAGTGTGAAAGCCTAAACGTGGTGCTTGAAAGTAGAAAGCTTAACTGGATTGTTCCAGTTCAATTTTTAATCACTCAGATGTTATAGTGTCCTTTGATTAGACTAACTCACTGATCTGAGCAAACGTGTCAACGATTGATCCGTGCAAGCAAATACACCAATTAAATTTCGCTTCAGCATGCCTGTGTTTCTGCCTCGGCCCTCATCCCAACACACAAAATGAAAGTGCGGTCCTCGATGCCAAGACATTTCTCTGTCTGGGCTCCTGCAGGGACCGTGGTCGGTGGAAGCAAAGATGAAGAAGAAGAGCGTAGAGACTCCGGCCAGACGCTATTAGTCTGGAGACCCCGGGCCACCCTGCGTGGGCTGCTGCCTGTCACTGTGAAAAATGACGCCGCCCTCTCCTGAGGATTGTGAGGGCCAGAAGACGCCGCCACAGGGCTGGACACACACACAGACACGGGTGGAGGAGCAGATATGCGCGCTGACAGTGGCGTACAAAGATCGAAACACCCTCGGACATGTAAAGACGCCTCGAGACAAACACAGACATTAAAAGGATCTACAGCCATATACGTAGACACTCGCACTCCTACGGACATGAATGTACTACTTTTGAAATCCTTACAGACACACACTTCCAAACAATGCAGCCCATTACCGAAGTACACAGAGGGCACGGTAAGCTTTATGAAGAGGTCAATTTACTTGATGACAGAATCCACTCCAACAAAGTCGCCTTCTCCACAGAGAGGCTTGGTGCGCAGATAGCAACCATCAATCATCATCCATCAGCCGACCTTCAGGCCACTCATGGGTCTCTCAGAGGGCTGTCAGATGCCGCTGTATTCAATTCCTGTCTGATTCCCTCTACTCTTCCCTCGCTGGATCGGTTGCCAGCTTCTGCATTTGTTTCTCTGCTTCTTTATCTGCTCATGAGCAGACTGTCAAGTCGCAATCTGGGAAACGATTTAGATGCAACCAACAGCTTGGTGTTAGCGTGGAGATTATTTTGTTTCTCCTGTCTTTACGTTGGAGAGTTATGGGTTACTTTGTTATTACTTGTTTGTGACACCTCATTGCTGAGCAGGGAGGACACGGAACTGAAACTGCATGAATTCAAATTAGTCACCAAACAGTTTATTTGGTGCACTGCTTCCCTAAGTTAGCAGTATTTAAAGCATGAAACTCTACAGCACTGCTTTACTAGCTAACATTTAAATCTTTTTTTTTTTTTTACTGTAAAAGTTTATTTCTAATTCTGTACAAGAAAAGATTCATTTACAAAGTAATCTACAATAAGATTAACTAGAGAGGCCTTTATTTAGTGCCGTTTAGAAAATGTTAGCATGCTAACAAGCTAACAATATTAGCTAACCTTATTAGCTAGAGTTACTTCAGCTGTTCAACTGCGTGCTAAACAGCTAACTACAGTGAAGCAAGGTGATTTACACTACTTTGAAGGTGGGAATCTAGTGTTGCGCTGTACCATATCATATCATTCACAATAATACCAATGTAAATTTAAATAAAATAGCAATATTTTTGCGATGCATTTACATTGCATTTACATTACGTAGTGTGGGCATTTATGAGAAAAGTGTGGGTGTGTCTGCCTAACAATGATATGATAAACTTTTCAAAATATACAGAGGAAGCTACTTGAATATCTTCCCAGTGTTGCCAACTTAGTGACTTTGTCGCTATATTTAGCGAGTTTTCAGACCCCTTAGCAACTTTTTTTCTAAAAAAAAAGTCGCTAAAAAAAGATGTGAAAGCCCGTATCGCTTTTACTCTCAAAAAGCAGCGGGTGCTGTAACCCAGTCAGTTCTTCTTTTCTTCTTTTACTCTTGTCGTGGCCTTTTACGTTCCAAACACCAAAAAAGTCCAAGAAAAGGCCGTGGGTGGCAACGGGAGGTTTGTTTTAGAACGTTTGTTCTTAAAACTTAAAATTAAACTAAAGTTAACTTAATTTGCTTTAACAACTTCAAAAGTGGTCAAAAAAATCATTTTCTAACCCTCCCGTCTTCCCATCTGACATTTGGCAAACAAAAAACAAAAAAACTCTTTACCACACCCATCCAGGGTGCTCTTAATCTCTTGATTAATGGGAGGGTCCATAAGCTAATAAACCAATCACTTTCCAAAAGCTTCTCCAATAAAATTAATTACAAATTTACATAACAAAACTAGGTCAGTATATTCTTACACCTTTAAAGAAAAACAAAAATGAATACAAATTGCATTTTATAAACATTCAACAAAAATGGCCACAACAACTCTTATGCTGTTTTGTGGATCACAAGGTTTAAAACTACTTATAAACACACACACACAAAGTAACTCCACCAGAGTGCCAATTTCGGGTCACTTTTGCCGGTCCAAGCCCGGGTAAAGGAGCAGGTTTGGAATTGTGACAAAACAATAATTGCTAAAAGAAAGTTAATTTGAAGTTCTAAATAAACTCTAAATGCATTTAGGACGTTTTTTACTCACTTTATGTCTCTTCCACGATGTTATTTCTCTCTCCAACAACATAGGTTATAATTAGATTAGCATGACCAATTATGCAAATTAGGCGATGACGTCATTTAGCGACTTCTAGCGACTTTTAGGACAACTAATAGCGATTTTCCTTACTGAGGAGTTGGCAACACTGTATCTTCCGACAAAGCACAATACTCTTCAAAATATGAAAGAAAACCGCTTTTGCTTTGAAACAACTAACACGTTTCACCACTTGAGGTAAAGACACACAGTCGAGTAAATCCGGGCTGTGAAGGAGGAGATACTGGTGATGCAGCTACTGATGTGCGACCCAAATGTAATCCAATCACATAACCTTGCTAGCTGCACGCCATATGACAGAAAGCCCAAATGGTCTTTAAGCAGCTGGTCAAAAAACTCGACCCAAGGCTCAACATCCCAGGCAGAAAACATATTTATGTTTCATTACGTGAAAATGTTGTGCAGCTGCTAATGAATTACTATGCCAACTTACTTTAGATATCCTTACACTAAATTAAAATCTGCCTAGGCTGCTTTTGTGCTTATGTCTAACTTATGCTGGGTCATTACCACTGGGTTTTGGTTTTTTTTGTTGTTGTTGTTTTTTTTTTCAGATCTACCATTTATCAGCTCAAACATCCAACGACATGAATGCTTTAAAAGCATCAACATCAGCTCTTCTCTGACAGCATGGTGGGAGTTTCTAAAATTGACGGAGTCTTCATTAATCCCATGCAAACGTACACCTATCTGGAACCACCCTGACATATTACAAAACAATGATATGATAAACTTTTCAGATTGGAGTGGTAAAGGAATCAAATATTTAGAACATATACTAGAAGGAACAGAATTTATTTCATTTGACGGACTAGTTACACAATATGGGATCAACAAGAAAAGATTTTTAGAATATCAACAAATTAAATCCATAGTAAAAAAGAAATTTAAACCGGGTCAAGTTGAACTACAAACACCACCAAGTGTGGTTCAATTTCTTACTCTTAAAACCCCCAAATTACTATCCAAAATATACAGAATGTTCTCTAAAACAGGGTCATTACCACTGTACTATAACGTTGCTGCTGTTGGCACCTTGTTTCAATAGGTTTAAAACGTCAAATTAAGAAGTGTGCCATCATTGACAGGAGCTTGATGGAAAAGGATGAAAAATCTCCTTTATTTACTTACACTTAGAAGTAAATACCACTGTTATTCTGAGTTTTCTTGAACTATAAGCTTGAGGCTATATCACCCATGTTCACTCGAGGGTTTACAGAGAATGGTCCAAAATAGAGAAAGTATCTAGTGCCTTGTTAGGGGAAGGTAAGTTAAGAACAGTCAGACTGCTTCAAGCCAACAGAAAGGCAACAGTAACTTAAACTCCTGAGTATTGCTGCTGATTGGAGGGTACCCATCTTCCAATGGCTGTTTCCAGAAGCATTACACGCTATGTCTCAAAGTTCAAATCATCTCTTGACAGTGACCATCACTCAATCAGTGAGTGGAGGCCATTTGAGAACAGCCATTTCTCAATCCAATAGAGCACCTTTGGGATGTGGTGGAACGGGATATTCCCATCATGGATGTGTAGCTGACAAATCTGTGGCAACTGTGTGACACTATCGGGGTAGCATGAACCAAAATCTCAGAGAAATGTTTCTAGCACCCTGTTGAGTCTGTGCCACAAAGCAGGTTCTGGAGGCAAATGGATGCATATACATGTCCAGCACTTACAGTAGTGCATCAATGTGGCCACTGTTTCAGTACAGGGTATTAACCTTTGTAGTTTTGGTTGTTTGTCTAGCAGGTCAGCTGTTTCCCTGTTTGACTTGTTATAAATGACAAATACACATAAATAATACAGGTTTTCTGGATGAATTAAAAATACACATTCTTAAATTATATATTTAGGAAAAACTACATGAAAATTCTCATATTAAATTTATGGAAAAAACTCCTAAATTTAATTTAAAGTAAAACGCAATAATACTAGTTTTACTTTGATGAAATGTGGCTTCCACTTGCTGAAACTGAGAAATTGTGGCTTTCGAAATGCATATCTTAATTTTGAGAATCAGCTTGTAAATTGCATGATTCATTTCCTCTTCTGCTGCAGTGCAAGACGGTTTAACTGTGTTTATAAGTAAAGATTTTAATTTAAAGGACAGCATTTTGCATGTGTCACAACGTAGCTTTTAATTACACTTCAAGACATTGTTCTCATTTACGGTTGAACACACAGAAACAGCAGTCTTCATATTGCGAGTCAGCAGGTTCACACTGTGACAGCCCAATCTCACAGTTTTGTACAAAGGAAAATTCATACACTCTTCTGTTAGTGCCACAAATCCCAAACACGGATTCTCAGTAAACAGGAACTTTTCATCCTCTGCGAAAAGCTGGCGTGTCTTATCCCACCCCCAGAGTTTGGCCTCGTTCCCTCCCTCCCCTCCCAGCCCTAAGAAGTGGTTTACAGACCGCCACTCATCCTCTGAGACCTCTGCTAGACAGCCTAGTGTTTACCAGGATTTCTGCAGGCTGGAGTGTGACGTTATGTATTTAACAAATTCTGTATGATTCTTTATCTTTCAGCTAGCAAAGCCTAATGTACTGATCCTTCGAGAGCACGATCTCACATTTGGTCTGCCTGATACAACTGATGCAGTTTGTGCAGAGTGTTTTTGGAAACCTTCAGTGCAACAATGGTGTCACACTTGGAGAGCCCCTCTCTACTTAGAATAACAATTTGACTTTTGACACTCTCTGCTCTGATGCTGTTGTCCCACCATCACACTGGTGAGCAATCCTCTGGTGTAAACTTAAGTCACAGCCTGCAAGTTAATTTCCTTGAACAAGCCTTTAATGAGATCAAACCCAGCTGACTGTCATCCTCAAGCTGATTCAGTACAGCTCAAAGGAGGCTGCATAATGAACAACGCACCTTTGCTCAAACTTGATAGCTGACTTAGAAATAGCAGCTAGTGTGCATACTCATCTTCATTTTACACATCAAGCTTTCTTGTGTGCATTTTTTTAATCGTCAGCATCTCTGATAAGTTACATAAAAATTTCATAGATTTCCATTCATGCATTACACCAGTTGTACATCAGCAAATTAGCATTTAAACTGCATCACGGTAAGCATGCTAACTGTTCGAAGCAGATGTGATTTTATCTGCAGCATCAGTGTATTACAAGCGTGCTTTTATCTGCTATCGTCTGATGAGTACAGTTAGTCGTGTTTACGTCTGGTCAAGCTACTGCATTATCCTTTTAATCTGATAAGGGCGATTGCTTTGGTTTGTCTGCGCGACCAGAGCATTACCAACACGGCGACGGTCACCAGCATCGCTAATCTAATGTGAAGGTAAATAAAGCAAAAAAACCTCTCGGCATCACTGAATCAACACAGATCCCGATGAAAACTCAGAGGATGTGTTAGTCTGCTTCTTTCTTGCCAATTTGCTCAGAAAATAAACTTAAAGTATCGTTTTACACAAAGACAGAGTGCCTCAGTAGTTTTCTATAGTTACACATGAACCACACAGCATCTAGTTTTCCTGAATTTTGTTCTTTGTACTTCTACCTGCCCAACTGAAGAACACCTGTCAGCTCAGCCATCAGAGCCACGCAGCGCTTCCTTTTTTCTTCTATTTTTTTGCCAGCACAGAATAACTCACGCCTACTCGCCACAATACAAACTCAGCACTTCAAGTAATCACTTCAAATGAAAAGCCCTCGCATCCAAGTGAATGTGTGTGCCAACTTTAAAGAAGTTCCATCAAGGCGTTCAAGAGATATATACGCTGAAGCGAAGGCGATGAAAACACAAAAAGACGACTAAACGGAGTTGTCTTTGTACCATAAGACACTGAGGATTATTTATTTATCAATCACCATCAAAATGAAACAAGTGCAGTAGTTTGACACCAAGGTTATTAAAGTTAGCTAAAACTAATTCAAGTGTTGAAACAAAAAATAATAATAAAAAAGTGTAAAGAGTAAAAAGAGTACGTCCTTAGTTTTAGTATTTGGTCAACACAGCAAGATCAACACATGATTTCTGCTGTGACATTCAGATGGTAGTATCAGAATTTGGTGTAAACAACATAAAAGCATCAATCCATCCTGCCTTGTATCAGCAGCTCAGGCAGCTGGTGGTGTAATGTTGTGCGCGATGTTTTCTTGTCACATTTTCGGCCACTTAGTACCAAATGAGCATCATTTAAACCCCAACCTGAGTATTGTTGCTGACCATGTCCATCCTTTTATGACTACAGTGAACCCATCTTCTGATGACTGCTTCCAGCAGGATAACACACCACGTCACAAAGCTCAGATCATCTCAAACTGGTTTCTTGAACCCATCGATGAGTTCACCATACTCAAATGGCCTCCACAGTCAATGAATTTCAATCCAATAGAGCAACTTTGGGGTGTGGTTGACCAGAAGATTCGCATCCTGATAACTGTGTGACGCTATCACGTCAATATTATGCACCAAAATCTCCAGCACCTTGGTGAATCTATCCCATGAAAACGTAACTTTTTATGCCTCTATAAGCCAACGATGAGTAACCCTTGAAGCTCTTTTCTGAATTGAGAGATTTCTGATATATTTTAGGCCTTCTTATAGAATAAACTGACTGGGTCAGAAATGAGTGAGGGTGGTCTCTGCCTATGCAGCTATCCTTTGAAAAGCCCAGATGGTCGCCAAACCATGTCTTTATTGATATATACTTATATGTTAAATAGGGCTGCCACGATTAGTCGACTAGTCACGATTACGTCGACGACATATTTAATAGTCGACGCGTCGTTTAAAGCCTTGTAAGATCCTGAAAGACGCAGGAATAAGTAGTAGGAATTAAGAGTGTAATAACGGACTGAAACAGAAGATGGCAGCACTGCATGTACAAAGATGCCAGCTGCCGTTAAACCCCAAAGAAGAAGAAGCAACTCCGGTATCGTAGCTGTGTCCAAATTCAGGGGCCGCATCCTTCGCAGGGCGCATTTGTAGGCCGATTGCGTTACAGTGACACGACAAAGTTTGTCCAAATTCTAAGACTTCTGCAAATGCAGCCGACAAATGCGTCCTACTTTTCCCCAGATTTGAAGGATGGGTCGGGCGTATGGCCCAACCTATCCCAGAATTCATAGCACGGCTCAGCCAATTCCAGTTTCCAACAATGGCGGCAGCTACTTAGTTTTAATATTACTTTTATTATTCTTTCTGGGTCACAAAATAAACTTTTAACATATTTTCGGGCAAGAATGTAGCTGTGTAAACCTCAAATATCTGCTCGGTTTATCAAGACACCACATATTTGTAAAAGTGCTCCGACGTTTTCGGAGACGTCTGTTACCCACCAGCTCAATAGCTAGTCGGGGTTCAAGGCTCACTAGAGCCGGCGAGAACAGCAAATCATTTTCAAACCCCCCGCGGTCTTTCGTTACTCAGGTTAAACATATATAAGTCACTTATAGATAACTTAAAAATGTTATTGTTTGGCTTCAGTGTTTTATTTGTTCCTGAGTAAATCGGTTTGGCTGAGATTAAAGTTATAGTTTTGACACAGCTGAATAAACGTCAAACAGAAAACTGATTATCAGAAGTGTGAGATGCTGGAGAATATACTCCGGTGTCCTGTTATATTTTAGATAGCAAGGAGCAGACGGCTGAGTTTATTAAACTCCACTGACACAATCTGCAAAATTCATTAAAAGTTTAATCAACTATCATCTTGTCTTTATTTTTAGTTAGCACAAACCTTAAACACTTCAAGCTGTAAGCTAATGACAGTTATATAAGAGCAGATGCTGCTGGTGCAATAAGCTGTATGTTTTACGTCCAATGGATGCAAGATTCGATTAGTCGACTAATCGCAAAAATAATCGGTGACTAGTCGACTATTAAAATAATCGTTTGTGGCAGCCCTAGTGTCAAACTCGTCGTTAAGGGTGCGAGGTAGGCTGTCTTTTTGGAAAAAGAGTTATGAAGGTGGTCCAAGGTGTAGTATCAAGGTGTAACTAGGTGTAACTAATAAAGTCATACTTTTTTTAATTCAAATTAGTGAAGACCCAGAACAGTCTGCTGTGCTGCTGTAGAGCTGATAGAGAAGCACTAGACAGAAAACTGCATCCTTAATGAGATTTTAAAATTAGAGAGGAGGAGAGAAGGTGTTAATTAAAATTCTGCCAGCCTCCAGTAGCAAGTTTTGATTTAATACAACAATCATTCTGTGAGACTGCACTGCTTGTTTCTCATCTCGGCATAAACTCTTCAAATATGCTTGGGTAAAATGATATGTCAAATAACGCCTTGCTAGGCCTTGCTGTGCAGGGAGTTTTTTACTTGCTAGTCGAGCTCCTCATTTCCCTGCTCTGGGGCCGTCTCGGCTCCCTCTCTTCCTCCGTCTCTCTCAGCCTGCTTTGCATCCTTCCCCTGCTCGTTCCTCCCAACCCACTTCACTGTCGTGCCTTTCTCTCAAGTCTCACTCCCTGCCTTGTTCCATACAGAGAAGACGTTGGAAAAACAAGACCGCCAGGAGACTGCTGCGGTAAAGGCACGCGGAACAAGAAAGGAGCGTAAAGGAAATGTCAAAAAACGCGGACGGAAATCTGTTGATTCGCTGCGAGGGGCGATGTTACCATGTGGTCACATATGGTCCCAAAAAGACTGACACGTTCAAGGGTGTTTACCACATATTTGTACAGACTGTCATCATAGAAGAGCATCACATAATCCTGAGAGAGTGCATCTACTTCAGGTGGCGGGGCCGACTAGGTCCAATAAACAGGGCTGGGACGGATTCAAAAACATATTTGTAATGGTTGTACTACAAGTCTGTGTGCTGTTAGCAAACTTGAACAACTTCTAAAAAACTTTGGAGAGCACTGTGACAGAAATACACACCAGGGTCTCGCTGAGGGACAAGATGTGAGAGAGCATATTCCCTGTGAGATCACCTCTTGAAAAGGGGGGTGCCGGCGTTTCCCACGACACCAGCCTCTGAACACCCTCACCCCACCTACGCACTACCCCTCATCTCCTCTCCCTACTTTCATCCGGGCAAACAACAGCACCGCTGCTGCCTCTACTGTGGAATGAAATATTCATGGCAGAGATAAAGCGGATGCAGCTGAAAGACTGTGTGTACCTTTCTGTATGCCATTTGCACCGGTGGGACCATCGGAGCTGGTTAGGTGTTCAGGGCTGGTTGTTTGCGATGGCGGTGCGCTGAGGAGGAAGAGGGAGAGAGAAAAAAAATCAGTGGATTAGAACCAGCATAGCAGCACGTGGGAAAATCTGTGACACCACGTTAACGTAAAGGCCGTCAGAAAAAGAGATGTGGAAGTCTGAAAGTTAGTTTCACAGTTTAAAAGTACATCAGTGAGAGAGATATTAATGCGCGCGGATTGCAGATTTGAACATGAAATTAGAGGCCTCGGGTTCTCCATCAGTGTAAATCTGAAAACAATGAGAAAAAGATTTGCCTTTGCATTAATTCCTAGCACGGCAGCATGAAAACACATCTCTCCAAGTGTTTTTGCCTTTGTTATTTGTACTTGTTTGATTTGGACCCAAAAACCGCTCCTAAACTTTTATAAAGTCAAACTTTCTGCTTATATGAATAGTTCAACATTTGGGGGAATTGACTTGAAAATGTAATCCTTGCTGAGCGTAAGAAGATTGATGTGTACCTCTCGTGGCCATGCAGAGAATATGAAGATACTGCCAAAGACAAAAACTGAAACTAAATAAAATACATAAAGCACACTCCTTTATAAAGATGTTAGCAGTTTCAGGAAATAGTTAAATAAAAACTATGATTACATTCACAGAGTCTGAGTTTAGACACGAAGCGATCCCTAGCAGCAACAGCTAGCTTAGCTACATCCTGTCAATGATTATGATGATGTCGATGATGATGCCGAGAAAAGAATTTAAAGAAATGGAAATAGCTAGCTTCACTCTGTACAGATGTTCAAAACCTTCCTATTAACACAAGCAAACCAACAAGTAGTATCTTTTTTGTCACCGACGTAGGGTAAACATAAAGCCTATACCAAAAGCTAACAAGCTACAGCTAGCACAGAGCATCCAACTGCCAATTTGGAGATTTCCTGGCCTTTAAACGATTGAAACAGGTACACGTTGGCTGGGCTCCGTCTCAGTTAGGATCACATTATATTATTATTTATATTCTTTCAGCTGCATTAATCATCTTATTTACTTTATTCTTTATGTATTCGCTGTTATAAATGGTGACACCAACAAATAAGCAAATAGCTAACACTTCCCCAGCAGTGAATTGGTGAGGCTTTAATTACATATCTGTAACATAAATATTCAAACTACTGCTACCAACTGCTTATCTTACCACAAATGCAGAGTAAACAACAAAGCTAATCGACTACTTATAATCCATTTATATGGTTTTCTTATATGTGTTTTTGATTTTTTCCTTCTTTTTTTAAGCCTTTTTTTGCTTATTAATTCTATAATTAACAACAACATGTTCATATTGTATCCAACTCATGTGAGCCTATTTCCCAAAATGTCAAACAAACACCAAATGAACTTAACTGCAGTACCTGTCCTGAAGTGGCACCGTGGTTGGATTTGGGATTTCAGGAACAGGCCGGTGCCTGAGTTTGTAGGAGCGACTAAGCCTCTGACCAACAGGAGGATTTAAATTGGGCGGCCTCTCATAAATTGAGTTTTCAACCATTTCACCTTGAAAACCCCCATCGTCACCGGAACAGGCGATGGAGTTCGTGCCATGCAACGGATCTTCTGTAGTAATCTCTCGATCTGGTATTTCAGAAGCAGAGAGGGACTCGCTGCTGCTGTTGGAACATGCGGAAGCAGGCAGGCAGGTCTGTGCAGATCTCTGAATGTTCTTGGGGTTACGTGGGGCTGGTCGAGGCGGGACGAGGTAACTGCTCCTTGGAAGGTTTTCAGCTTTTTCTCCCAGTCCTGCTCCTGGAGGTAAACTCTGACTTGCTTCCAAATTGTGATTGCTCTGTTCCTTTGGTTGCTGACATGATGCCCCCCTCTTTCTATCTTTCAGGAAGATATGTCTTGGGTATGGCACTGGCTCCCTCAAGTTCTTTGCTCCATCCTCTTCACTTTCATCTTCCCCTCCACTCAGCTGCTTGAACCCCAGTGCCTCCAGACTCCGGAGGATGCGTCTACGGTGGCCTGTCGGCAGCACTTTGAGCTCAAGAAGACTCTCTTCTGTCAGGTCCATGCAGTCTTCCAGAGATTTATAACCTCCCTGATGGAAAAACGGGGCATAGTGAGACAAGCGGAGGCTGGAGAGCCACTCCACGATGTCTTTGCTGGGCTCTGGAGCTGCAAACATCATCCTCTAAACCCACGTTTGCCACATTGGGGAGACTTTTAAAAGGTGGAGAAGGCCAGCTTTACTCTGTAGGTAAAAACAAAAAGAGAGAAAAATAAATGACAGGTAAAGCAATCCACAGACAAGACAAGTTCCAAACTCATACAGTATTTAACATATAGAGTTAGGTTCTTTGCGACAAGCTGCAATTTCCCAAACCTATAACGGATTTAACTTACAGAGAATTTTTTAAGTGTTCAGTTTGATGGTGTTAAACAATTCTGGCTATGGAAACATGACCCAGTTTAAGAAAGAGATCAATATTTTGAAAGATACTAGCACTCACTTCTTATTGAGAATTAGATTAAAAGATCAATAAGGTCAGGCAATTTTGCAACCGGAAATTAAATATTTGCGAAGACACGCGCGTCTGCTCTGCACAGAGAAATGATTTTCAATCGCCATTTACAGAAAATAGTGCAAGATCACATGTAATATGCACCAATCTAACTATCAGTTCCTTTAACTTCGCGCTTTCAGTTGTGCTTTATAGTTACTTACCAAGGTGAATTTTCAAAGACGGAGACGGCTAAAACTGCGAAATAAAACAATAAAATAACCAAAACAATCGCCTCACAACAAAAAACAGCCAATGATAGAGTGGCCGGCCATCAATCTTACCCTCCAAATCAATTACAACTGAATTTCACGATATAAGATTTTCACTTCCCCATTAATGTGGTCCCTGAAGTGAGTTACAATAAATTTCCCTGGATATGATGATATTTCTCTACATATTGCTCACATTATTGTTGTAGTCAGATCCTCCTTTACGTATGGTGGGGTTTTTGGGGCCAATGCAAACTCAAAATAAAAGCAAATGACGGCAACAAGAGAGGTACAAAAATAGATGCACAGAAGCATATAAAAAAAATCATTGCACAACTAAACAAAGCAACGGGCCCTCTGTGAACCTCACCCTGTATCTGACCTGGATACACAAAAAACTTAACTAAAAGATGACCGTGGGAGTTTTTGATCTTCTGAGGGTGGCACTGACCGCCTTAACAAGCGATAAAGGTGACTAAATATATCTTCTTTAAAGTCACTGTGAGAATACTTATATGCAGCCAAAATAACACGAAACACATCTGCAATACTCCTGGATGAAGCAGCAGGAAACAGCAAGAGCTATGAGGAAACACTGTACACCGTCACAGCCTGGCCCTATGGCACAGCCTTTACAGAGCACTTACCTCAACTGTGTTTAAGAATCCAGGCACCACAGCTCAAAGCCAACATATCATAACCCTTCTAATGGCGGGCTACTTTTAAGCGTCTGCATCCTGACATCAGCAAGTCTTAAGAGTGAAGGGCTGATGAACTAAGTGGCACAACTGGTCTCTCACTGCTAGTTCTCTATCTTGCACACAAACACACACAGGAAGATACATCAACAACCTCTTGTCATGACTACTTCTCTTCTTGAGTTGCAACTCGGCAGCACACAGGCAACCTGAAGTGTTGCTTCTGCTTTTAAATAAACAGGCTTTTTGTGTGTGTGTGTG